>NC_090255.1:8193078-8233078 GCF_037325665.1 Littorina saxatilis
AACACCCCCGTGTGCTCGCATGCGCACGATAAAGATCCCAGGGTCACAGCGAAAGCCTCAGGCCTTGGAAACACGAATACATGCATGCAAAAATATGAAGCCCGGGTGTCCGTTCGGCCAACAGCCAATAAAGTAACCATTTCAGCACTGACCCAAGACGACCCAACCCAGTCCCTAGCCCATTTCAGGTCTCCTCTAGCATCCGGCAGCCAGCTGTCTACATCCCCCCCCCCCCCCCCCCGCATTTTTATTTTTTATTTTCATACAAAGCCGGGTTTTCCCGTGTAACATGCGCCTAATGGCTTTGCCGCGAGGTCGTAAAACTTACATTTTCTCTCTCTCTCTCTTCTCCTGTCGACTGCCCCCAACAGCCTGGAGAAGGGTTTCTTCTTCTGCACTACCGATGATGATGATGATGATGATGATGATGATGATGATGATGATGATGATGAAAAAAGATGATGATGATGATGATGATGATGGAAAGAAGATGATGATGATGATGATGATGATGATGATGATGATGATGATGATGAAAAAAAAGAAGATGATGATGATGATGATGATGATTGTGCTGATGGAAAAAAGAAGAAGAAGATGATGATGATGATGATGATGATGATGATGGTGATGATGATGATGGTGGTGGTGATGTTGCTGCTGCTGCTGCTGCTGCTGATGATGATGATGATTATGATGGCTTCAGCGTGTTTCTTTTAACATTCACAAAATGACTTTATTTGACGTAATTTTTACACTGACAGTTGAACAACATCTACGCCTCAGTGAAAACCGTGGACCAGACACTGGACATCAAGGTCCCGATCACAAGTCTCTACGTTGTTGAGGTCAGTCATTAAATCAAGGTCGATTAATTGATTCACCCCTTGACTGCCTTAAGACGGGTATACCCGTCCTGTGCCTGTGCATCCGCAGCGCCTTAGGACGGGTAAAACCGTCTTCTCCGTTCAGGAATTTTCCAGAAATGCTGCGTCACTGCTGACACACAAATACTAGCCAATGGCTTAGTAGGATACCTCATTCTCATGACTAAATATAACTGCTGACCCGATTTTGTGTTATTACATCTGGCAGTGAAAGGGTTCAAAAACTCCAACTTCTCCACGAAATCGTTTACTACCCTTACTCAACTTTTGTTCCAAAGACAAAACATGAAACATTTATTTTGGTCAACAGGATTTTATGAAGGGAAAGTAGTGTCGCCTTTACGGCAATGGGAGGTGTCGCTGATCTTGCTTGTTTGTTTGTTTGTTTATTGTTTGCTTGTTGTTGTTTTGTGTTGAACGAGTATCCATGTAAACTGCACAGTCCCGAGAAGCCCGCGGTTGGCACATCAGTATCTGGCTAGTTCTTGCAGGAAGAGATTTATCCTCTACCAACTTCGAGACGATAGCATCAACTGGGAAACAAGACGGCCAAGACTATCTGAATACCTTGAGTCCATGGATCCCATTGAATGAAAATGGTGTTGTGTATACACTCATACTTAAATCATTGGTGTTTTCTCGTTATTATTTTCCTATTTGCTTGGTTTGCCCTTTTTGTGTGTATTTTATTCTATTTTATAAATTGTGCGTACTTTATACAGCCTGTCACTTACGTAAATACGATAGCAGCGAGCGGGGTCCTAGAGGACGTGATCTCTTTGAATACTTTTAGTGCCCTCATTTCATTGGATGTTTGTTTGTTTGTTTGTTTGTATGTTTGTTTGTTTGTTTCGTTCATTGGCTGAAACTCCCACAGCAATTACGTGTATGACCGTTTATACCCCGCCATACGCCGCGTTCGGGGGAAGCATGCTGGGTATTTTCATTCTTCTATAACCCACCGAACTCTGACATGGATTACAGGATCTTTTCCGTGCGCACTTGGTCTTGTGCTTGCGTGTACACACGAAGGGTGTTAAGGCGCTAGCAGGTCCACACATTGGATGCTAATTGACGATCTTCGGAAATAACTCTGTCGGGTTTGTATAGGTTGTGAAAGTGTGAATATCCTTATGTTCATTGAGTCGAACTTTTTCACGTGACATCATAGGCCAGTCACTAGCGAGGGATGTGTATGAAACACGTGGACAAGGAGTACGTGTAAACAAAACAAAACTTGCCTCAATAAAAACAAGAGAAAGCGCTCTGCACAAACCCGTCAACTACGCAAGCTCCCACACCAGAAGCTCCAAGTGCACAACCCACACACACCCGTCAACTACGCAAACTCCCACACCAAAAGCTCCACGTACACAACCCACACACACCCGTCAACTACGCAAACTCCCACACCAGAAGCTCCACGTACACAACCCACACACACCCGTCAACTACGCAAACTCCCACACCAGAAGCTCCACGTACACAACCCACACACACCCGTCAACTACGCAAACTCCCACAACAGAAGCTCCAAGTACACAACCCACACACACCCGTCAACTACGCAAACTCCCACAACAGAAGCTCCAAGTACACAACCCACACACACCCGTCAACTACGCAAGCTCCCACAACAGAAGCTCCACGTACACAACCCACACACACCCGTCAACTACGCAAGCTCCCACAACAGAAGCTCCAAGTACACAAACCATACAAACCCGACAGAGTTAATTTCTGAGTTCGTCTATTGTATTGTGTACTCTTCAGGGGCGGATCAGTTGCTTTGTAAGGGGGGGGGGGGGGGAGCACTTTGAATCGAAAGTGAATGTGATGGGCGCGAAGCACCCGAATTTGCTAGGGGGTCCGGGGGCATGCCCCCCCGGAAATTTTTTTTACCCAAAGAAGCAAAATGGTGCCATCTGGTGCCATTTGAACTTAGAAATGGTCATAGAATCAGCATAGAAAAATCTTTTTTTTTTCTTCTTCTTTTTTTTTCTTTTTTTTTCGGGGGGGGGGGGGGCACGTGCCCCCTGTGCCCCCCCTCGTCCGCCCCTGCTCTTAATAACATCATGGATTGTTTTCTCATTATTTTAAATTTTGAATAATTGGTGAATATTCTGTGCAGTCTGCGGCCAGCGCTGTAACGCTAGACACAGATGGTCAACTAGAGGGTCGGGCATACCTGGATGACTTCATTGCCTGGATCCCCACACAGCCACAGGACGATCTTCCCTCCAGCGATCATTACATGGCATTCACTGCGTGAGTGGACATTTTGTATCAATATCTACTTTCTTGAAACTCTCCCACACAGACACACACGCGCGTATACAAACTCACACACGGACGCGCACACACACACGCACGCACGGTCACACACCCACAGACGCGTACACACACACACACACACACACACACGCGCGCGCACGCACGCACGCACGCACATACCCACGCACACCAATACACACACACACATGCGTGCGTACACACACACACACACACACACATCCGTATAATATGACAAAAATAAATAAAGCAAAATAACGATAATTTAAATAAAGTTTTCAGAGACTGTACATCGACTGAATGCATCGTGTCCCAGGAAATTCGCAGACATACGTTAATTAACTCATCGATTGTTTCACTGATTTAGTTAATTTTTGCAGCAGTGAGAATACTATTCAAAGGCAGAAAAAGTTGGGCGTCTTTGGGGCGATATTTTCATAGAAATATCACATGACCAGTAAAACATTACCGTGGGCATGCTTTGTAAAATGAATTGTGTTTTGTTTCTCCAGTTATGATGTCACTTTCAACGGAGGTGCTGCGGTCGGTAAGAAACAGTATTTTCTTCTTACGCATTCCTGTTGGATTATGACGTTTTGTTTCATTTTTAACTGACTTCAAACATATCAAAACTTTTGCTGACGTAAATAAGATGAACAATAAAAAAAAATCCAGTTGCTGATACCTACTTAAAACATTTAATTGTTTAAATCGTTTTATGAAACATTTCATGAAAAACCATTGATGATGTCATGTTTATTGACGTTGTTGATCTCTGAGGTGTTGAAAAATGACGTTTTCTCTGCAAAGACATAACATTGGTGACGTCACATTTGATTAAAAAAACCACCAACATGGCATTGATGACGTCATGATTAATGACGTAGTTGCCCCGTGACGTGTTACAGGCGTTGCAGAGAGTGCCCAGGTGTGTACGGGACGCAGCACGTCAGTGGTGGAGAACTCCTCCAAGTCCAACGTGGCCAACATTGCTGCCCACGAACTGGGACACACGTGAGAGAGAGAGAGAGAGAGAGGGAGAGAGAGAGAGAGAGAGAGAGAGAGAGAGGGAGGGAGGGAGGGAGGGAGGGAGGGAGGGAGAGAGAGAAAGAGAGAGAGAGAAAGAGAGAGAGAGAGGGAGAGAGAGAGGGAGGGAGATGGGGAAAGAGAGAGAGGGGGGAGAGAGAGAGAAAGAGAGAGAGGGGGAGAGAAAGAGAGAGCGGAGAGAGAGAGGGAGGGGGAGAGAGGGAGAGAGAGAGAGAGAGGGAGAGAGATGGAGATGGGGAAAGAGATAGAGGGGGGAGAGAGAGAGAGAGGGAGAGAGAGAGAGAGAGAGAGGGAGGGAGGGAGGGAGGGAGGGAGGGAGAGAGAGAAAGAGAGAAAGAGAAAGAGAGAGAGAGGGAGAGAGAGAGAGGGAGGGAGATGGGGAAAGAGAGAGAGGGGGGAGAGAGAGAGAAAGAGAGAGAGGGGGAGAGAAAGAGAGAGCGGAGAGAGAGAGGGAGGGGGAGAGAGGGAGAGAGAGAGAGAGAGGGAGATAGAGAGAGATGGGGAAAGAGATAGAGGGGGGAGAGAGAGAGAGAGGGGAGAGAGAAAGAGAGAGGGGGAGAGAGAGAGAGAGAGAGGGAAGAGAGAGAGAGAGAGAGGGAGATGGGGAAAGAGATAGAGGGGGGAGAGAGAGAGAAAGAGAGAGAGGGGGAGAGAAAAAGAGAGCGGAGAGAGAGAGGGAGGGGGAGAGAAAGAGGGGAGAGAGGGAGAGATAGAGAGAGAAAGAGAGAGGGGGAGAGAGAGCGAGAGAGAGCGAGAGAGAGCGAGGGAGAGAGAGAGGGAGAGAGGGGGGGGGAGAGAGAGAGAGATTGTTTGTTTGTTTGTTTGTTTGTTTATTTGTTTGTTTGTTTGTTTGTTTGTTTACTGTTGTTTCTTGTCTCTGCGAGCACATGGAGTCTTTGAGCATCAATCTTATTGTGTTTTGTCCTCAGCCTTCCCTAAACACTATTCAATTAAGTTTCTTACAGTGAGAAAGACAGACAAGACGGACACACAGACAGAGATAGAGATGCAAAAAAAAAACCATAAAAAAAATGAAAATAATAATAATGATAAAAAATAAATAGAAACATAAATAGAACGACACAGATGCAACATTTTCGATTATTTACCAATTAAAATCTGACAAAAGAGTTCTTGACAACGACAAGCCGAGAGATGAGCGAGAATAAAAAAAACCGTAGCAAGGAAAGAGTAAAGAAACTAAAAAACTAAAAGGTAGGAAGATATTAAAACGTCTGACTTTTCAAAATAACAAAAATACCATTGTCCATTTCAGACTGAGCGCTCCGCACGACGGCACAGGCAACGCGTGTCCACCCAATCTTCAGAACGTGATGACGCCCAGTCTCTTAGTTCCCACCCAGGATCCCGCCACGCCACGAAACATCTTTGAATTCTCTGCCTGCAGTGTGGCTGCCTTCAAAACTTACCTGGCAGGGTAGGTACTTGGGTTGGGGAGGGGGAGGGGGAGGGGGATCGAGGGGGAGAGGGAGGGTTGGAAATATCCTTGAATTCTCTGGATGCAGTGTGGCTTCCTTCAAAACTTACCTGGCAGGGTAGGTACTTGGGTTGGGGAGGGAGAGGGTTGGAAACATCTCTGAATTCTCTGGATGCAGTGTGGCTGCCTTCAAAACTTACCTGGCAGGGTAGGTACTTGGGTTGGGGAGGGGGAGGGGGAGGGGGATCGAGGGGGAGAGGGAGGGTTGGAAATATCCTTGAATTCTCCGAATGCAGTGTGGAATCCTTCAGAGATTACCTGGCCGGGTAGGTACTTGGGTTGGGGAGGGAGAGGGTTGGAAACATCTCTGAATTCTCTGGATGCAGTGTGGCTTCCTTCAAAACTTACCTGGCAGGGTAGGTACTTGGGTTGGGGAGAGGAAGAGTTGGAAACATCTCTGAATTCTCTGGATGCAGTGTGGCTTCCTTCAAAACTTACCTGGCAGGGTAGGTACTTAGGTTGGGGAGGGGGGGGGGAGGGTTGGAAACATCTCTGAATTATACGAATGCCAGTGTCGATTCTTTCAAAACCTATCTGTCAGTGTATTAACCTGTATATGTTCATGTCCGACATTACCAATCATACCTACTTATACCCCATTCCTTAGACCCCCCCCCCCTCCCCCCCGCGCCCCACCCTCCCCCATCTCCTACCCAGCTCGTCCATTTTCCCCACCCACGTGTTGTCATGCCTATTCGTAACATTTCACCCCCGAAAGCGGCGTATGGCTGCCTAAATGGCGAGGTAAAAACGGTCATACACTTGTGCAAAAACATGAGTGAACGTGGGAGTTTCAGCCCATGAACGAAGAAGAAGAAGAATTCGTAACAGTGAAATACTGATCTTGTTTTAAGCGTGGGCGGCAGGTTGTCTCACACATGAGTCTTTTCGTTCCGTTTGTGTTATCTTCCTTTATTCCTTTTATTTTATTTTTATTTTATTTCGCCTCACAGAAAACTTGACAGTGTTCTTTCCTACATAATTCACCTGCCCATAACAACTGGCTGTTCACAAGGGCCACGTTTGGTTGTCCCCCTTGACGGGCGCGATGGCTTGGTGGTAAGACGCCGGCCTCCAAAGCTGAGGGTCGTGGGTACGAATCCCGGTGGGTTAAGGTGGAGATTTTTCCGATCTCCCAGGTCAACTTATCTGCAGACCTGCTTGTGGCTTATCCCCTTCGTGTGTACACGCAAGCACAAGACCAAGTGCGCACGGAACAGATCCTGTAATCCATGGCATAATTCGGTGGGTTATAGAAACACGAAAATACCCAGCATGCTGCCTCCGAAAGCAGCGTATGGCTGCCTGAATGGCGGGGTAAAAACGGCCATACACGTACAAATTCACTCGTGCAAAAACACGTCGAGTGTACGTGGGAGTTTGAGCCCACGAACGCATAAGTAGTGGTCGTGATAGACAGGCTCGACTGTATATTCATATTCATATTTATAATACCGATCTCGTTTCAGCACGACCTGCACGTTACCTGCCGAGACCGCTGCCTCCGTGGCGTTACCCTTCACTGATTTCAACTATGAGCTGATCACCGACCGTGACAAGCAATGTCAGCAGGCTATCAACGATACCAGAAGCTCTTTCTGCGATCCCGCCAATGTATGTTGCTTTTTTGTCATCCTTGACTGATTTTGCTGGAAGGTACTTTTAGTTATTATATGTTATGCTACCCACGTGAAAAACACCGTACAGGAATATCGCCAAAACAGACTAAACGTTGTAGAAAATAACTGTTTATTTTCGTTAGTTTCGTACACAATTTAACTTTAAGCAGCCGTTGCGTGCAAAATACTGCTGTCCTCTAACCATGTACAAATTAGTTCTTTATTTTCAGCAGTTATGTGCAAATTACTGCTTTTCTTTCACTATTTTTGTGCAATTTACTGCTTTTTTTTTAACCAGTTATGTGCAAATTACTGCTTTTCTTTCACTATTTATGTGCAATTTACTGCTTTTTTTAACCAGTTATGTGCAAATTACTGCTTTTCTTTCACTATTTTTGTGCAATTTACTGCTTTTTTTTTAACCAGTTATGTGCAAATTACTGCTTTTCTTTCACTATTTTTGTGCAATTTATTGCTTTTTTTTTAACCAGTTTTGTGCAAATTACTGCTTTACTTTCACCACTTGTGTGCAAAATACTGCTTGACATTCACATATTTGGGCACAATACCGCTTTAAATTCACCATCTTTGTGCAAAATACTGATTTGCTTTCACCAGTTGTGAGCAAAACACTGCACTACGTTCAACCGTTCTGTACAAGGTACTGTTGTCTTTCACCAGTTGTGTGCAAAGTACTGATTTGCTTTTACCAGTTGTGTGCAAAACACTGCACTACCTTCAACCGTTCTGTACAAGGTACTGTTGTCTTTCACCAGTTGTGTGCAAAGTACTGATTTGCTTTTACCAGTTGTGTGCAAAACACTGCACTACCTTCAACCGTTCTGTACAAGGTACTGTTGTCTTTCACCAGTTGTGTGCAAAGTACTGATTTGCTTTTACCAGTTGTGTGCAAAACACTGCACTACCTTCAACCGTTCTGTACAAGGTACTGTTGTCTTTCACCAGTTGTGTGCAAAGTACTGATTTGCTTTTACCAGTTGTGTGCAAAACACTGCACTACCTTCAACCGTTCTGTACAAGGTACTGTTGTCTTTCACCAGTTGTGTGCAAAATACTGATTTGCTTTCACCAGTTGTGTGCAAAGTACTGATTTGCTTTCACCAGTTGTGTGCAAAGTACTGCTTTCTTTTCACCAGTTCAACAACTTCGAAGAAGAAGACATATGCATCGGTATGCTGTGTGACTTACCTGACGAAGTAAATCAGTGCCGGTACGTCCTTCCTTTTGAGGGCACCTCCTGTGGTATGGACAAGGTGAGTTCTTGAGTAATCTTTCAGTCTTCAGTATTGAGTGTCCGTCCGTGAACAAAGCTCTTAACATTGAGTGGTTAAGTTTTTGAGTGAAACCAGTTTCAGTTGTGTTATTCGTATCGTCTTCGTCAAACACGTGAGTACAGTATTGTTTGGTCTTTTTATACTTAACATTGAGGTTTTTGATGCCAGATCTTTGAAACATTGCACACTTCAAGTGTTCCGTAATCACCTGAATTAATCCTAGCTTAATTCACGCTCGTTAAAGTGTAGGGTCACATTGGGGTTATATTTGTTTCATGAAAACTTAAAGTTGAGGTTATCTCGGACGTTTTTGATGCTAAAGCTTTGAAACTTTGCACACTTCTAGGGTTTGATGATCTCCCGACATGATCCCATATTGGTGGATCATCTTCACAGCTGTATCAATTTCATAGAAGCTTTGAGCTGAAGTTTTCAACGATGTTTTTGAACCAAAAGCCTCCAAGTTTCAGACGCGTGTAGAACTTTGTTTGTGATTAGCAGACATAGCGAGAATTTGGCTTGTTTTCGTCCAATGTCAAGGTCACAGCATGACCTTGTGGCATCCATCACTACTAAAATATCCACTGAGCTACCAAGAAAATGAGTATTGACCTCATACAGCTTTGATGTCATTGTGGGCGGGGATGTAGCTCAGTCGGTAGCGCGCTGGATTTGTATCCAGTTGGCCGCTGTCAGCGTGAGTTCGTCCCCACGTTCGGCGAGAGATTTATTTCTCAGAGTCAACTTTGTGTGCAGACTCTCGATCCTCGGTGTCCTAACACCCCCGTGTGTACACGCAAGCACAAGAACAAATGCGCACGAAAAAGACCCTGTAATCCATGTCAGAGTTCGGTGGGTTATAGAAACACGAAAATACCCAGCATGCTTCCTCCAAAAACGGCGTATGGCTGCCTAAATGGCGGGGTAAAAAACGGTCATACACGTAAAATTCCACTCGTGCAAAAAGCACGAGTGTTTCAGCCCACGAACGCAGAAGAAGAAGAAGAAGAAGAAGAAGAAGAAGATGCCATTGTTTGATTTGAGCTTATATAGGATTGGAGTATTTTAGTCTTGGTGATGACATCATGATACGATTTCAGAAATGGACAGAGAGACAGAGAAAGAGACAGGCGGACAGACACACACAACAGACAGTCATGAAAAAGAAACACAGACAAAAATATGTTAACGAAGTAAAAATATTATTCTTTAAACAATTTCAGATCTGTTCTCGCGGGCTGTGCGAGGATGCCGCTACCGTAAGTCAGGCTTCTGCCACCTTTGATGGACCCACAACTGCAGCTCCGACTACGCAAGCTCCAACAACAGAAGCTCCTACTACGCAAGCCCCTACCACTGAAGCTCCTAGTACGCAAGCCCCTACCACTGAAGCTCCTACTACGCAAGCCCCTACCACTGTAGCACCAACTACGCAAGCCCCTACCACTGCAGCACCAACTACGCAAGCCCCTACCACTGAAGCTCCTACTACGCAAGCCCCTACCACTGCAGCTCCTACTACGCAAGCCCCTACCACTGACGCTCCTACTACGCAAGCCCCTACCACTGAAGCTCCTACTACGCAAGCCCCTACCACTGACGCTCCTACTACGCAAGCCCCTACCACAGAAGCTCCTACTACGCAAGCCCCTACCACTGTAGCACCTACTACGCAAGTTCCGACAACAGAAGCTCAAACCACGCAAGCCCCTACTACTGAAGCCCCAACTACGCAAGCCGAAACTACGGAGTCCCCAACCGTGCCAGCCGAAGCCAACGAAGCATCAACTACGCAAGGTCCCACTACACAGTCCACTAGTCCAGCCGAAGCCAACGAAGCGACGGCCGCAGCGGAGCTTAATACCCCCGCCCCCACCCCCCCCTAGACCGCTCCCCAGAGCCTGCACGCGCTGTTGGAAGCGCGTCTACTACAAGTGTATTAGGATATGGTATTACTACCACTACATCCCTCCCTGCTGTCAGGCCTGCTTCAGCTACAGGAGTCGTAGGCGGGGCAGGAGGCACAACTATGATGATTAGGCTAAAGGGAAAAAAGTCAATGTTTCCGATGCCACGACAGACCTGATTTGTTGTTCGGCCTTGCCCTAGAATGTTTTTTGACCCTTGAAACTGAAGAACAAAATTAATCAACAAGAGGCGAAGCCTTCAAGGCTCCCGTAAGAAATCAACAAACAGTAACATAACACAAACTCACTCACTCCGTAACACACACAGAATAGTCAGGTTATAAATACAAGCCACTTTACCTATGCAGCATGGTGACCCTACAATATGCGAAACATGTCGACTGCAGCAGCCTGGTTCTTAAAATAATTCTGACGGTCAACACAGCCAGAAATGCCAACAAAGACAAGAAAGCTGTTGCAAGGTAAGCTTACCAAACGTTACATAGCGAATCATATGATAGTGCGTAAACAGCAAACAGTAGATCTACAATCAAAGAGAGGATCGAGTCTGGAATGAAACGCGATACAGATCTAGCATTCAAAAACTGTCTTTCACGTTCAAGGAAGTTGTTGCAAAGTACTTAAGACTTACTAAATTGTACAGACAAAACCATGACAGTGCATGTTTTGAATCTGAGGAAAAAATCGTGATCATTTTGACTTTGAGAACAGATTCATTCTGTTTCCTTATATCTGCATGTTCAAGTAAATGGTGGACAGTTTTTTTCGGGCAGAGTAAACTTAACTTGAGACTCTACTGCAAGTCTTGAAATTCACATAAATCGAACCACGAGCAAAGACATCCAAACATTACAGGCACTTTAGATCAACTCATTTCACTAGAGGTGACTGCCTAGCACTGTGTTTGACATTCGTGTCTGCTGAAATAAAAAGAAATTAAAACAAAACGGATTAACAGTAGGTGACACGTTATGAGAGTGGGAGACACTAGATCTGTCTCTGAACTTACCGGGATACGGCTGCAAGATCGACACTGACTGCCGCGCTTTCGACAGCTCTTCCTCGCGTGGACATTGGAAACACGCTGTGCAGATCAAATTGTAGGAAATCTCCCTTTGGTATCTTCTTTATTTACTTTTCTGGAGCTTAGAAACCGAACAACATGAAATCGTCTTCCCCGGCGAATCGGCGAGGTGAGAACTGGACCACAATCCTTCGCGCGACCCCTGACCTGATCTTGACACCTGACCTGCCGTCTGCATGCCAAACACGACACAAACCAGTCAACTGCTTGTACCCCTTCAAAACCCCCCACCACCCGTTTTCTTTGGATACACGCTTTAACTACACACATGCCGACACAATGTTGATCATTGCTTCAATAATTTGAAGATGGTGCTTGAAAATTAACCACGTGAAATGAGTATTTCGGTGTTTAGCCAAAAATGTTAAAGTTTCTACCACAGACATACACACATACATACATACGCACGCACGCACGCACGCACAGACAGACAGAGTTTACCATCGCATAGGCTACACTTACGTGAGCCAAAAATCACAAAAACCGATGTTGCAGACTTTTCTAGGAAGGTGACTCTTCTGCAACATACAGGAAAAAAGCTCGCACATCGAAAATCTCTCGCAAATTAATCTGTTGTCGTTGTCGAAGCGTTTCTGTATAAATAGTAACTAATTTCATTATTTTATTTTTTTAAATTATTCTTTTTGTTGAAATAAATATGAGTTTTGAAGGACTTCAAATGCAATCATTTATTTATTTAATTTTTATATATATATATATATATATATATATATACAACGTATATAATACTTTTGTCATGTATTGACGGTGATGATGTCGAACCTGTGATTCAAAGGGAACTGATTTGCTCATTTACCTCAGCCAATGCAATTTAATATATGATGAAGAAATCTCTGCTCAACCTGAAATCCATGTCTTGACGGTTTTGCTCAAATTCGTTTATTGATTCTTGTATGATGACTTGAAACGATAAGCATCTACACCTAAACAATATGCTCTGAGCTAAATACAATCTTCATATTCTGTTCTTGTGAGAAATATATTTTTGTGTTATAGGTGTGGGCTTAATATGAATAAAGCTGCTATCTGATGAAACTAACATGTGGTGGTTTTTATGCGTGAATGTGCATGTTACTTTTGAGATTTCCTGTCACGTGAGTTAAGTTTGTGATTAGTTTTCAAATGTTCACAATGTGTGAATATCCTGTCTCTGTCTTTCTCTCTCTCTGTCTTTCCCTCTGTCTCTGTCTCTCTCTCTCTGTCTTTCTCTGTCTCTGTCTTTCCCTCTGTCTCTGTCTTTCTCTGTCTCTGTCTTTCTCTGTCTCTGTCTTTCTCTGTCTCTATTCATCTGCCTGTCTCTTTGTTTGTCTCTGTGTGTGTTATATAAGTCTCTCTCTCTCTCTCTCTCTCTCTCTCTCTCTCTCTCTCTCTCTCTCTCTCTTTCTCTCTGCCTCTGTCTGTCTGTCTGTCTGTCTGTCTGAATTTCTCTCTCACGTGTATTTAATTTAAAGTAAAACATGGCTTATAAATTCATCCATTCTCGTATATTCTTCAGTGAAAAACATACAAGCAAGCAAAAAGTCTAATCAAATCCGTCACCCCCCCCCCCCCCCCCCCCCACGCACACACACACACACACATACAGACACACATATACATACATACACATACATATACACACACACACACACACACACACACACACACTGAAAAAACTTACACACACACAAACACGCACTCACGCACGCACGCACGCAGACGCACACGCACGCACACACATACACACACACACACACACACACACACACACACACACACACGCGCGCGCGCGCGTGCAAACGCGCGATTCATCACATAGATTCTGGTACATTCAACTTAATCAAGTCACAAGTGTTTAGCGTCAGACACATGACGTCATTGTCAGGCTCAGCTTGTACTCAGTCGGGAAATTGTGACCTGTAAATAAATGCTCTGCTTTCAAACAAGACAATGGAAACCGGACTACAATACCGATTGTTTTGCCATGCAAAAGCCCCCGTAAGCACGCACGCCCATACTAACCAATGGTCCGGCCTTCAACATACGCCGATACAGCTTGAGTGGAGAAATCCCCTCTACTTTTTCAGAACGGTTTTATAATGGCTTTGTTTCTGTTTCTTTGACGTTGGTAGCGGGTATCAAGACAAGAAAAGAGAACTTATTTTTACTAAAAACAGGCAAGGTCAGCAAACCCTCGTTACAACTGGGTAGACTAAATGCTGACAAAATTGCTGATAAAAATGCAGATGAAATGCAAATAAAAATGCAAATAAAAATGCTGATAAAAATGCTGATAAAAATGCTGATAAAAATGCTGATAAAAATGCTGATTAAAATGCTGATAAAATGATAATAAAAACATAATGTGAGGCCACATGTAAAAAAATTTGGACAACAACACACTCTAGCGAAGTGTCCCCTGTGCTTTACAAAGCTTTTGTACGTTGGTACATAAGTAAATTAAACTCTGTTTATGTCAGTTTGCATAAACACACGTTCAGCATGACCTACACGTATGGCACTGGTTTTACCCTCACCGACTTAAAAAAAATAATAGGGGGCCTACCTAAAAAAAAAAATGATTAAAAAACCTTTCAGATTGACTCCAAAGTTCTCCACAAAATTCTGCATCACAAATAATACTGCTGCAAATGTAGAAAAAAAAGCATATTAAAACCATATTTAGATATTGTAATCAATGCAAAGATAGAGCACTCTTTGAAGGGCTGTTTGGATTACTTCCACTGAGTTATTTCCTTTGTCTGTGTACGTGGTGCGGCTACTACGCTGCCGCGTCACAGATGGCGATCGAGACAGTCTTGCCGCCAGGCGGCGCTTCTGTACTATTCTTTTGTTTCCAAGATCAGAGAGAAGCATCGCCCTGTAGCGCATTCACTCACTCATTTAGGTCACCTACGCTAACAAGATGGCGCGCATCCTGACCTCAGGTCAAAATGAGTTCGGCTTATTCTATCCCTGACAGGATGCCTTGGTTTTCCTTGTCTGGCGAGGAAATCGATTTTTTTTTTTTTTTACATAGTTACATATTTTCGTAATGTGTTATGGATGTAAGCAGATTCGCGATCGTCGATAATGATTTTTCATGCTGTTGTGTAATTTTTAAATTACAAAGGAATTGATATGGAAGACAGTTTCAAGCGAGCTATTTTTCGCGGCTGTATTTAGTGTGCAAACAACTCTAAATATGGCATAAGTGTCACGTGATAAACAACCGTTTGGTTTCGGCGCTCGCTGGAGCAGACGATTTTGTTGACAGTGATGCAACCATATATTACGGTCTCCTCTCGGCAGCAGTCCCAAAATTTCGACTTGTTTTGATGTCTTTATCATAACTGTGAAGAACAGAAGTGTCAAAGTCGGCCAATCTGCAATCATTTTCGTCTCGCGAACACTGCTCGGGAACAACATATGGGAGATAACTCTGTATTCTTGTTTTGATAGATTCGCGTAGGACTTTCGTGTCCGGTCAGAGAGACAACTGGCGATAGCCGTGGAGCGATGATTATCAGAATAGATGCCGCGAGCTTCCATTCAAATTAGCTTAGTCAACGAAGGTTCGACGACGTCATCCAATAGTCACATCACAGAAGAAAATGTACACAGGCTGAACGTAGTCCATTTTGGCTCGACTTATTAGACAGAGAGGCTTGAAGAGAATGATAATAACAAAGTCATTAACAGAGTGCAGACCTCAATGGTCGTAAGAACGCACAATTTATTGTTTTCTGATGGTTATAACCGGAACTTGCTTTGGATCATGGGGCAGACAACTCCCGTAAACCTTTCAAGGCTTACTTCCCTTCTTTGTTGCCGTTAGTTTCATGGCTGACGAACAGTCGCGTCTAAATTAAGCTACGGAGGGTTCCGAAGATCTTCAGGGGGGACCGGGCATAGCTCAGGTGGTAGAGCACTGGACTTGTGATCGGCCTAGGGTCGCGGGTTCGACTCCGGGCCGGGACGTACACGGGTCAACTTAATGTGCAGAGCGTAGTGTTGCTGCTTTAACTGCTGTACAAATCACCCTATATTCAAAGAATCTTGTGGGCTTACATCCAACCTTCTGCTGCATAATATTAAAGGGCACAATCTCATTACCAACATATACATCCTTTACTCGACAAACGCCTGCTTTAATCCAGTCGCTAAAAACAAGGTTTGGCCGCAATAGATTATATCACTGCTGTTCCATAAACACGTATCACTTAATAACATGTCTCCACCTACTGCTCTCTGAATCATGTCCTTATTTTTCAACCAACAAATTAAAACTTGTTTCCAAAATACATTTTTAATTAATCCCAATCCTTTAAAAAATTTTACCGTGGTGTTAGATTGGAAGCAACACAACCTTTCACCAAGCTTCGAAAACATATGTATCGGTATCTGTTTCCATCTTTCCTGCTTTTCGTTCAATAAATTTGCCGCCCAGGACAACAAACAAGAGGACTGCATATCAATGACATCAATCATTTTTAAACCCCCATCAGGAAACTCTTGACACATCACTTTTCTTTTAACTTTCTCAAATGCCTTAGTGTTTGAAAATCGTTTTTTCCAAATAAATCTGTAAAACATAGTATTTATCTCAGTCAATACCTTTTCGGGTATTACCAGTGCTTGCAACGGATAAATAATCTGCGATAACAAAAGAGATTTCACTATGCATATTTTCCCCATGATACTACAATTTCGTTTAAACCATTTTACAATGTTGCGTCGTATATTTTCAATACGGCTTGTCCAGTTTTCTTCAATCTCAGAGACCGATGAGGAGCTACTGAAATAAATTCCCAAAATCTTCACTTTTGTAGTCCACCTTAACCCGCACTCATTTTCATTACCATATTTATTACTGCCCAAGGCCATGATTTCAGTTTTTTGTCTATTCATTCCCAAACCAGAGAATTTGGAAAAATAGGTAACAAGCGTTAATGCGTTTTTTTAACTCATCCATATCGTTCAGAAATAGGGTCACATCATCAGCATATAATAATATCTTGAAGAACATATCATAATTATCATTAGTTTCTTTCGGCAGAGGCAGACCCTTAATTGAACCATCATTTCGAATTTTCAAGGCCAACAATTCTAATGCAAGGATGAAGGCCATCGGTGAAAAAGAACAGCCCTGTCTGATACCTGCGTTCAATTCAATACATTCCGATAACCAGCCCATAAAATTGATACAACTTTCCGATTTATACAATAGAATCTCTACCCATCTTACAAAGACGGCACCAAAATTTAATCGTTTAAATGCATACACAATATACTCTTTGGAAATCGTGTCAAATGCAGCTTTATAGTCCAGTGCTACAAGGAACCCAGGTTTATTATATTCGTTTACATACGACACTAAATCGTCTATTTGCCAGATCGCTGAATTAATGGTTCGACCCTTCAAAAAACCATAATATCTAAAATAACTTTAGATAGGCGATCTGAAAGAGTCTTCGCCAATATTTTATGATCAGTGTTTAATAATGAAATTGATCGCCAATTATTCAAGTCGTCCCTCAGGAACTGTTTACCCTTATGAATTAATATCATTATTGCCCGTTTTTGTGTGACGGTTAATTCTCCCTTTAAAAAAGATGCATGAAAGGAATTCAATACCATGTATTTTATTTTACACCAGAAGAACTTCATAAAGGAGGTTGTAATACCATCACATCCAGGGGAGGAACCGTTTTTCATATTTTTTAAGGATGTCGACAATTCTGTTAAAGTGATCGGACTATCAATTCCAGTCTTCTGCTGTTCTGTTAATTGAGGAACTTCAACACCATCCAAAAACTGTTCAACCAAATTTTCATCAAACTCAATATTTTTTTCGTATCTCCTTCTAAAAAACTGGACTTGTTCAGTCAAAATATCATCCTGATTTGTTATCACCTGACCATCTGCTTTAGCAAGACGATCCATAATTTTCGCGTTTGAGTGTGTTTTTTCCATATTGAGAAAATACTTTGTATTTTTTTCTCCTTCTTCAATAAATTTAATTCGGGACCTAGTTTGGGCTCCCTTAGCTTCCTGTATTGAATAAATTTCCAGTTCAGCTTTTACTTTATCTTTTTCCATCAACAATTCGTTATTATCTTGATCTAAAACAAGGGCTTTGTCAATCCTATTCAAATTTTCCAACAATTCCCCATGTCTATTAAACTTACATCTATTTTTTTCCTTACTGTACCGAATACAAAATTCTCTTATTTTAATCTTACACAAGTCCCATTTTACGTGATCCTCCATTATTTCATCTTGTATCTCAAATTCTTCCAACATCAAATTCAATTCATCAACAAAGATATGATCCTTTAACAAACTATCATTAAATTTCCAATATGATGGACCACGCTGAAATGAACATAATTTATATGTTATGTTAACCGACCTATGGTCGGATTGTGCAACGGAACATATATTACAGTCTCTAATATTATTTAGCACAGAGTCGGAAACAAAAATGTAATCCAATCTGCGAGCAATGAAAGGATTTTTTCTTGACCACGTAAATTCCCTTTCCTGTGGCCAGAATAACCTCCACATATCATTTAACTCACTATTTTCCAAGAACTTTTTAAAGCGATTAACATCCCCCACATTATGTTTTTCTCCACTAATAATGTCTTCTTCATTATCAATTACGCAGTTAAAATCTCCACACACTATGTAGTTCAACATAGTCAGCGACTGTATATGGATTCAACGATTTAAAGAACCTGAGTAAGCCTTGTCAATTTCGCAAATTAATTATAAAGGAAAAATATGTGGAGCCGGTTGTAGTTAAATTTTGGGAACATAAATTTGATTTCAGGCCGGGAAAAGAGCAATGGTTAATGGTAAACAAAGTAACCACTGAAACAAGATTGCGAATGTTGCATTGGAAAATATTGCACAATATTTACCCCACAAATATTTTATTGTATAAAATAGGCATTTCCGTGAGTAATTGCTGTACTTACTGTGAGAACGAAATTGATTATATTGAACATTTTTTTTACTTTTGCCCGAAAATTATGTCCATTTGGAAATGCGTTGAGGATAAAGTGAATTGTAAATATAATATGATTATTAAAATTACCGTAAAGGAAGTTTTTTGGGCGTATTTGAAAATTCACAAAGTTCCAAGGCACTAATAAGTTATGTGAATTATTTGATTGTGATAGCCAAAATGTGTGTTGGTATCTATAGATATGGCTCCCCTCTGGATATTGTATGCATTTTTGAGAGGGAATTGTTATATAGAAAAGTTGTTTAAAATACATTTAGATATAGTAATATTAATGTTATAGTAAAAACACTACTTAAAATTTTTTTTTTTTAAAAAGATCAATGAAGAAGGATGCTTAAGATGCTAACCCTAACCCTAACCCTAACCCAACAACAACAACAAAAAACAAAACAAAAAAAAAAGGCAAAAAAGAAAGGGTTGAAGCAGCCTGCATGCAACTGAGATTTAAAAAAAAAAGAAAAAAAAAAGGGTCAACCTAATGTGCAGACCCAGAGACGTTATCCATGTCCCACCCGGTGTCACAACAGTGGCACATAAAAGACCTCGGTCATTCTGCCATAAGTGCAGATGGCTGATACCACCTAAACACGCATACACTTGTGTATCTCATCTCAAGTCGGGGTAAAACCCGTGAACCTGCCCCAAATGGCTTGGCCGTGAGGGTGTAAAACTTGTTTTTTTTCTCCCGCAGATCTACAGATTCGTCGAACTCCCCTCAGACGGGAAGATGTTTAGTATCCCTTTAAACGGGAAGATGTTTAGTATCCCTTTAAACGGGAAGATGTTTAGTATCCCTTTAAACGGGAAGATGTTTAGTATCCCTTTAAACGGGAAGATGTTTAGTATCCCTTTAAACGGGAAGATGTTTAGTATCCCTTTAAACGGGAAGATGTTTAGTATCCCTTTAAACGGGAAGATGTTTAGTATCCCTTTAAACGGGAAGATGTTTAGTATCCCTTTAAACGGGAAGATCAATAGTATCCCTTTAAACGCGAAGATGTTTAGTATCCCTTTAAACGGGAAGATGTTTAGTATCCCTTTAAACGGGAAGATGTTTACAAATGCAGAGTTGAAAAAGTCGTCGACCTAAGCTGTCGCCATTTACCATTAACATTGTGAAAGTCGATCGCCTTCCTGTTATTTTCGATTAAAATCAATAAATCTAAGATGATCGCAAATTGTTTCGGATGCATTTCTTGATGAGTAAGGACGAAGCTGGTGAAGCTCTTTTCCGCAACTTCCACTGTCGTGGTCGAAATAAGGGATTTGCTTTGTGTTATTTATGATTATTTCTTTACTGGAATGTTTGTTCATTCTCTCTTTCTTTGTTTCTTGGTCACAGTTGAGTGACCTCATCTGGCTACACCTGGCGCTGGTGTTGCTATATATAGTGCAGTCCCTTCGTGTGTTTTTGACAACGGTTTCAGTCACTGGAAGATCAGCTGCAATGATGGGCATTGTTCCAACGCCGGTTGTTTTATTTATTTCTTGTTTTTTATTGATCAACGCTTCATCTGCACGTGATGATGGAGGTTATTATACTTTCTCTTCATTTTTCTTTTATTTTTTTTTTTATTTCTTTCTTTCTTTCTTTCTTACTTTCTTTTCTTTCCTTTCTTTCTTCCTTTCTTTCTTTCTTTCTTTTTTTACATTTTCAAATAATGTCTGCATGATTTAATCAGGGTGTGAAAAACATACCTTCCAAAACTATCGAACGGAGTTTTATGAAAGTTGATATGCACATTTGTGACAGCATTTGACTGTGCAGTTTTTCTTGATAACCTTACTTGCTGACATCATTTTTGAGTTTAAAAAAGTCGATGTGGCACTGTGGGGTTCACCTGATTTGTTGTTGTTGCGATTTCTTTTAATCTATTTTCAAATAAATCTCCGGCTTTGATCCAGACTACGGGATTGCCTTCATGCTTGGTACCTATGAAATTCAAAAATCAAACCGTCTCTCACAGTTAGTCTTAGTCTGCAATTTCTGTCGTGATAGTTTTAAAGGCGAAGTTCAGGAGGAATTTTTCTGCGAGTACGAAGATTTGATTAATGACCTCAAGACGCGCAACTGACACTCATGTGTACGATTGTTTTCAACTACGCAGATGCAATGCGTCTTCCGACTGTCCTCAATAACTTATGCTCATCTTCAGGTCCTCTTTGTTCACCCTGTTCCACTTGGTTTTGTATTACATGTATGTTATGTTATATTGCTGTTTTTCCTGTACTTGTGTATCTTGTATGTGTCAATAGGCTCTGTGCTTTAATGACAATACATTCTAATTCTGATTCTGATTCTGATACCCTCTATCCAACAAGTGTCTGGAACTGTTTAGATAAGCAGTAGTATGGTGGTATCTCTGATTACTGGACCGAGAAAAAAGGAGAAGTCACTGTTTCGTTCACGTTCGTGTCTTCGTGTGAAATTGAAGACGGCCTGTAAATTAGCCTGTGGGCATAGGGAAGCTGGGTGTTGATAACTAATGATAACAGATTTGGAGGAACGAGTGGCTGTAGCACATAGCAGACATTCTTTCAAAACTGCGGCTTTAACGCTTTAAAAAACTAGTATACTATTTTTTTATAATTATTTTCTGATTACAAAAATATAGAGTTCTGTAATGTTTGATTACAAATGTGCTTACAATGCAGATGTGAATGATATCGTTGAAAATTTTTCGGATCTTTAATTGTTTGTTTGTTGTTAGCATTGGTTTTTGTTTTTTTTTTGGTCTCTTTTTCTTTCTTTTCCTCGTTGTTTGTTTGTTTCTTTTCTTCTTTCTGTCAGTCCGAATTTCCTTCTATACATTGATCACTTGATTGATTATTTGACTAATTAATTATTTTGGTTGGTAAGATTCCTATCCGTCTTGTGAACTGATTACATGTCTTGATTTAGTAACGTCATTTAAAAATGTATCTAATTAAATTCGTTTATGTTCCTTCTCTACTACTCACACTTTTCTTGACGCACTTCAACTTTCTGTAACTCCAGAAGAGGTCAGCTTGCGACTAATACGTCATCAGTCCGACCATCGTGTCAGACGTGACGCAGGAGAATCGTCAATGCCTGACGTATTGGTGATGCAGTTCCCTCTCAAGGGTGAAAACGTCATCCTCAGATTGTGGCGTTCCCGATACCCGCCCGTGTTCATGGTGGGAGAAGATGGACTAAGGGAGGTCACTGGACTTGATGATGTGAGTTATGTCCCTTCGTGTTAATGTTTTTTTCCCCTGGATTTTTAAAGTTACTGAACTTGTCACGTCCAGGTGCACGGAGCCCGTATATGGCTTTCAGTCATACCTTATCCACATTAACTTTGACGGTATTCTCTGTTCTGTTCTTACTTTTTGAGTGAGAGGCTAAGTTTCTTATCTGATTTAATGTGGACATACAGTTATGGCATATCCCGGTCTCATAAAGTTATGTTTTGCCATTTCGGTAAAAGCAAGCAAGCAAACAAACAAACAAACATCATAGGATTTACCTGTCTACCGAACAGAAACTGATCAGCAAATCCTCATATGTGACCCTCCACCACGAAATGAGTCGCATGTCACCTCTCGCGGTTCTGCGCTACGTTTAATACAAGTCCGGGGAGTGTTTGCTAACAGTGTGAGGGTCACCTTAGTCACAGGCTTATAACTCAAACAGTGTTCGCTCTTTTCTAAAACGGTTTTCACCACTGGATAGAGCATAACAAACTCTTTAGGAAAATGTAAAAATATGAAAATCATGCAAAGGTGACATGCGACTCATTCTGTGGTGGAGGGTCACATATTGTGTTGTTACATTTTTCTAAAAAGAGATAAAAACAAAAAATTAAAGAAAGATTAAAGAAAGAGTTTAAAAAATCTTTTCAAGATTTCAAATATTTGTCAGCTTTCCGTTTATTTTTATGTTTCTTGGATCGGCCAGTCCATCAATTTAAAAAAAAAACAAACTGGATTACCTGGAGATTGTGCAATATACCGGAGGCCCGGTAGCTCAGATGGTAGAGCACTGGACTTGTGATTGGAAGGTCGCAGGTTCGAAATTGGGCCGGGACGGACACGGTTCAACTTTATGTGCAGACCGAGAGGCGGAAGCCATGTCCCACCCCCGTATCACCACAATGGAACGAAAAAGACCTTGATCATTCTGCCATAAGTGCAGGTGGCTGAATACACCTAAACACGCAGACACCTGGGTAGCGCCACTCCGTTTCTGCTAGCTTTCCACTGGGAGCAAGCAACCCGAATTTGCCAGCGATGGGACAATTAAGTAATGAAAATCAAAAAATGAAAATTGATCTGTATTAATTATTTATTTAACTTCCACATAGTATTTTTCACTTTTCTGATTTGCGCATAAACGTTTGATTTTATTCATTTACATTTTGTTTGTAAAATGACTGTAAACCATTTTGGTTTCTGTACACCTTGCAGAATTCAACGTCAGTGTATTCTGATCCGTCCAGAGGAGCCTCCTTCATGGTCAAGAAATCAACAGATGGACAGTTCCTCCTGGTGAGTCGATGACCACTTGACCGGTCAGCTGTGTTGTTATTTGGTGGTTTGGTTTGGTTTGGTTTGTTTTGGTCACGAATCGTTTGGTTTGGTTTGATTCGGTTTCTTTTGGTTTGATTTGGATTGGAATGGTTTAGTTTGTTTTGGTTTGGTTTAATGTGGTTTCTTTTGGTTTGGTTTAGATTGGAATGGTTAAGTTTGGTTTGGTTTCGAATAGTGAAGTTTGGTTACGCATCGTTTGGTTTGGTTTGATTCGGTTCGGTTTGGTTTGGTTTGATTCGGTTCGGTTTGGTTTGGTTTGATTCGGTTCGGTTTGGTTTGGTTTGATTCGGTTCGGTTTGGTTTGATTTGATTAGGTTCGGTTTGGTTTGATTTGATTCGGTTTGGTATAGTATGGTATGGTATGGTATGGTATGGTATGGTATGGTATGGTATGGTTTGGTTTGGTTTGGTTTGGTTTGGTTGTTTTGGTTGGATTGGGTTGGTTACTCATAGTCTGGTTCGCTTTGGCATGGTTTGTTTGGTTTGGTTTGGTTTGGCATGGTTTGGTTTGGCTTGGTATGTCTTGGTATGGTATGCTATGCTATGCTACGCAATGCTATGCAATGGTTTGGAATAGAATGGATTGGTTTGGTTTGGTTTGGTTTGGTTTGGTTTGGTTTGGTTTAGCCTGGTTTGATCGGTTCGGTTTGATATGATTTTGAATGTTTTTGTTTGATTTGGTTTGGTTTGGTTTTGGATTCTTTCTTTTTTTTCTCGTTTTTCATGTCTCTTTATCTTGACTTCTCTTTCTCACTTGATTCCTCAGAACAATATTTAAATCTCTGTCTGTCTTTGGATTTGTCTTTGGTGTTTGTCTGTCTGTCTGTGTCTCTGTGTCTCTCCGTGTCTGTCTCTGTCTCTCTATGTCTGCCTGTCTGTCTCTCTCAACCCCCCCCCCCCCTCCATCTCTGTCTTTCTCTCTCGCCCCCTCTACCTTCCATTTCTCGCTCTCTATGACTCCCCAATTTCTTTCTAACTCTCTCATATCATAAAGAAACAGTTTACAATATTCGGCTTTTTTAAACTTTTCTCAAGGACGGCAATCTTCATCACCAAGGCAACCAGATGGACATGAAACCTGTAGCCCGCACAAAGCGTGCCGCTGGTGACGACAATACTCATACCGTCATGATCGCCGTCCCTGACGTCGTTGAATTTGAACACGACGGTGACGCTGACAGTAACCCTGAAGAACCGAAACGAAAAGTTGAAGACAGGAGGAAACGGCAGGTGCCAGTCGCTCAGCATGCAGTGGACACTGCCTTTGTTATTGACCATACCGATTTTGCTGCGTGAGTAGTTGTTTTCTTTTTGAGTGTGTTTGTCGGTTTGTTTTGGCCGACCGTCGTACTTTGCGTCTGTCTGTGATGGGATGAATTTGTTCGTCTGTCTGTGATGAGATGAATTTGTTCGTCTGTCTGTGATGAGATGAATTTGTTTGTCGGTCTGTTCGCTTACCTGTCTTGCCTGGCTGTCTGCACCTGCACTCTCTGAAACACGTTTTTCTTCCCATTCTGTCTGTCCTTCTGTTTGTCTGTCTGTCTGTCTGTATGTATGTGTGTCCCTCTCTCTTTCTGGCTCTCACTCACGGTCGGTTTGTCTGTCTGTCTGTCTGTCTGTCTGTCTGCCTGTATCTATCGCTCTCTCTCTCTCTCTCTGTCTGCCTGTCTGTCTGTCTATCTGTCTGTCTGCCTGCTTGCCTGTCTGTCTGTCTGTCTCTCTCTTTCTCTCTCTCTCTCTCTCTCTCTCTCTCTCTCTCTCTCTATCTATCTTTCTGTCTGTCTGCCTGTCTCTTTGTTTCTGTCTCGTGTTCTCTGTCTATCTCTCTCTGTCTCTGTCTGTCTGTCTGTCTGTCTCTCTCTCTCTCTCTCTCTCTCTCTCTCACTCTCTCTCTTTCTCTCTCTCTCTCTCTCGTGTCTCTGTTTCTGTCTGCCAGCCTCCCCCATATGTCTCTCGTTTTACTAATGCTCTACCTCTTTCTTTTTCAGTTTTCAAACTCGTTTCCCTGCAAACACTGTGACGGAAATCAGAAATTACTACACCTACATAGCACTGACGGTAGGTCATATCTGGTTGCTTATCATTTTAATATTCCGACATATTTTTGACAAAATTAAACATTCGATTTTTTCAACAAAAGATGATGGCTTAAGGTGTTACGAGTGTGTTCGGGTTGCGGTTCTTGCTCATGTTTATACTCACTGAGTTACTTCCCTTGGATCTGGATCTGAATCTGGATCTGGATAACCCGCCTGGGTTGGTGGTTTGCGGGTGCGAATGCGTATACGCACGGTTCAGTGTGCTTTCGCGAAAGGGTGTGTCATATGCACGGCTAGAACTAAGATACTTCTTGATTTCAGTAAATAGTTTCATTACATGTCAACTAGCTCGTTTTTAAATGATTTTTTAGAGATCGCCAAATGGTATTGTGTGAATAACATCATTCGATCGATTGTACGCACGGCGCCGTGCTTCTAGTAGCTCAGTCCATTCCTTCTTTCCGGTGTGGAAACAGACGTGTTTCTGGCGAAAGAATCGGCGTTTTCAACTTGCCATATCTTCATATTCATTCGGACTAGAACAACGAAATATAAATTTCTTGTAAAAAAAATCCCGAGCCTTGCGACTCTGGTAGTCATTTTCTTACGCGAAGCGGCCTTTGGTAGGTACGACAGTTTTAGTCACCCAAGTATATCTAAAACGCACGTGGACGAGTTTTCAATGGCGTATTTGAAGTCTGTGAATGTTGTGATTACAAATCATTTCGGGGCACCCCTCAGTCTATACGTACAGACAAACAAATTGCATGGAACGAAAGTTGAGAGGCTGGACTGTAAGTTGTTGTTTTGACTTCTACAAATCTCGCAGGTCTTTTATGCAAAACAGACTCAAAATTGCATTGTTCACGCAAGTGTAGATGACGAGACTATCGAAGGAATGGAATACACTTGCCTACAGATATAATAGACAGACACTGTCTATTTATATCTATGACTTACCCTAGCCCATATGTTAGAATAAAGAACATACTTTGCTCTTTTGAATGATGTATGATTTGGCACTGTACACAGGATTTTAGACCTGCCCCCGAAGTGATTTTTCCATAAACCCGTCAAAAAGCTCACTCTGTTTTGGCCGTAAAAAGCGCCCAAATGAAGTCAATTTCTAACCTGTGTCGTGTGTTCGAAGGAGTACATCTCAGCGATGCCATTGCCTTGCAACCTCAAAGAAATATATTTTAATAACCCGCTAAATGAACGGTTTTTTAGTGTGAAATAAAAGCCGGAGATTTGCTTCGTTTCTTTGCTGCGACACAAAACCAAAACCAACTATAGATCTGCGGTGACATTATGAGTTCGTTTTCGACATTGCAGTGAAGTTGCGTGGATCTTCGACGATTCCCGTTCGGTTTAATGTGGATAGAGCTTTGATTGAATGTAACTGCTTTGAAAAGTTACAACATGAGTCCTTGGGATCGATGTTTTTCGGTAAACTTCTTCGTATCCTTGACTTTACTTTTGACTTGAACAGATCCAGATCGGCTGGGGCTGTTGATCGCCTACACAGATCTATATGAAGTTGACTCGACACGGCGAACTGCCGAATCCGTGCCCTCTCGTCGGTCCTACCCCCAAATCCCTTACCAGCCTCAGACCCCACCTCACCATTCTAACCTCACTGGCGTACTATGTGTGATTATCCCTTCCTCATGAAAGAGAAAGTGGAGAAAGGGGAAAAATGAAGAAATGTTTTTTTTTTGACAAATTTTTTTAAGTCCAAAAAAGATGAGAAATATTCATAACAAATTCAGTTTTGGGTCTTTTTCAAATCTGTTTGATGCATCTTTTCTGTGACCATTGTGGCTATGCACTGACACACAAATAAGTGGAGAAAAGGGAGAAATGAAGATTTTTTCTCACTGCACAACAGTCAGGGATTAGGGTTACATGTTTACATGTACATTGTCAAGAGGTCAAAACAAATTTTAAAAGCTGTTGAACACTGCACTAGTGTTGCTCTAATCAAGGCGAGTCTGGAACAATAGGTCCACCCCACCAAAAAGTGAACATGGAATTAGTTATGATTTTTTGGCTTGGGTACGGCCAAGTGAACAAGGTAGGAAAGGTTAGAAATAGTCATAACAAGTTCACTTTTGGGTCTTTTTCAAATCTGTTTGCTGCATCTTTTCTGTGACCATTGTGGCTATGCACTGACACTCAAAAAGGTGGAGAAAGGGGAAAAAATGAAGATTTTTTTCTCACCACACAACAGTCAGGGATAGTCAGGGATTGTTGACATGTACATTGTCAAGAGGTCAAAACAAATTTTAAAAGCTGTTGGACACTGCACTAGTGTTGCTCTAATCAAGGCGAGTCTGGAACAATAGGTCCACCCCACCAAAAATCAACATGGAATTAGTTATGATTTTTTTTGCCTTTTTGCTTGGGTACGGCCAAGTCAAAAAGGTGAGAGGGGTTACAAATAGTCATAACAAGTTCAGTTTGGGGTCTTTTTCAAATCTGTTTGATGCATCTTGTCTGTGACCATTGTGGCTATGCACTGACACTCAAAAAGGTGGAGAAAGGGGAAAAATGAAGATTTTTTTCTCACCACACAACAGTCAGGGATAGTCAGGGATTGTTAACATGTACATTGTCAAGAGGTCAAAACAAATTTTAAAAGCTGTTGGACGCTGCACTAGTGTTGCTCTAATCAAGGCGAGTCTGGAACAATAGGTCCACCCCACCAAAAATCAACATGGAATTAGTTATGATTTTTTTTGCCTTTTTGCTTGGGTACGGCCAAGTCAAAAAGGTGAGAGGGGTTACAAATAGTCATAACAAGTTCAGTTTGGGGTCTTTTTCAAATCTGTTTGATGCATCTTGTCTGTGACCATTGTGGCTATGCACTCAAAGTCAAAAAAGTGCAGAAAGGTGACAAATGAAGATTTTTCCTTCTTTCAAGACAATGTGTGATTTGGCACATTTTGCCTCAGTCTTTATCAAGAGCCTGTCTAACCCACTTTGAAGCTGTTAGAGACTGCAGTAGTGTTCCTTACATCAAGGCGAGTGCACAATGGTGCATTTCGAACCCACCCCCCCCCCCCTAATGTTCACTTTAATATCAATAAATCAATAGATATTCAGTCACAGTTTAACTAACTCATTCACCCTCATCACTCACTCATCCATCCATCACAACAACACTGTTTGATGCACAAACTGCCTGCCTTCCGCACTGGGAAGCCGCTTCGCTTCGCAACAACAACACTGAAAACTCGCCGGGAAATACCCCCACCACACGTGTCACACGTGTGCTTGTTTCTTCCGACTAATATCAATTTTGGAGAAAAAAAGGACAAAACTGGATGAAAAATTCTACGGCCCCAGCAATCTCATTACTCTGAAAGGGGAACCGGAAGTGGCTGGTCCTCAGGTTTCAAAGTTGACCGATATTCCCACTAAAGTGACCTAGATCCAAAGCCAGCCATCCATTAGAATGTAGGTCCGTGCGCCCACAGTCCAATGCCGCGAATTGTTGTTACAGCCCCTGACTTTTTTATGTACGGAATCCGGTAGTCTTTTTGTTGTTGTTAAATAATTATATTGCCAAACGTTATGACATTTTGAGATAATTGAACAAGTTTCAATACACATTGGCTGAGCACCTGTGTGCTCAAAGGAAATGTCGCTTGTTTTTATCAAAAACTAATTTTCAATGGTCATTCGTGCAAACCGTCACACAAACATGCGTGCCTCTGTGTCTCTGTGAGTATGCGTGTGGCTGCTTTCATAGTTAGGGTGCAGGCGTTTTTAATCATTTACCCCACACCAAAAGCCCCCCACACACACACACCACCAACCCCCCCCCCCCCCCCCACACACACACACACCCCGATACCTGTCAAATTCCCTCAGAATGCATGAACAATTCCGTTACCTCAGATCATCACCAGGAAAAATTCCTCCGCATCCAAAATATCAGGACTTTAGATATCAGATACCGACTTTATGTAATGCGCTTCAAAATCATATTCGCAAAGAGAGAGAGAGAGAGAGAGAGAGAGAGAGAGAGAGAGAGAGAGAGAGAGAGAGAGAGAGAGAGAGAGAGAGAGCTGGACACGAAGAAGGGAAGCTACAATCGCCCCAGGCCATATATATTATATATGTGTGTGTGTGTGTGTGTGTGTGTGTGTGTGTGTGTGGTGTGCGATTCATAGAAATTTACTGGACAGATCTTCATGAAACTTTGCACACAAATGTTCCGACCCCCAACCCTTCACCCTGATTCAAACTCATGTATCACAAGTCCAGCGCTCTACCAACTGACCTAGAGCGCTCCCAAATTATTTCTTTTTATCATTTTTGTCAGTCAAGATAATGGGGGTGGGGTTGGTACGGGAATAATTGTGAAGCAGACAATAAGGCAACAACTTATTTTGTTTACAGGTATTGTAGATGTATACAGTGAACTTAGCTGTGTTCAAGTTTAGTTATGTTTCTGTCGAGCGAAGTTTTTTTAAATACGTTTTTACTACTAAAGGAGTGATAATTTTATGTGTACGCCCTCGAGAAACCTCGATCATTTTCTGAAAATGTACGTTGATAAGTACCGTTTTATGATAAAGTTATACTCTCCATTCATTTATATACACAAACTAATGTTTCATTTATTATTTGTAGAGCTAAATATGTCAGTTGGGATCATGTTAAAAATCGCAGTGTTTTTCGCAAAATCGTACTTGACAACCCCCAGTAAAAAAATTCTAAAAAAAAAGTTAATACGTCAACCTCTTTTTTTCTTTGCACAGATGTGTCCATATTGCTTAGAGGAACCTGTGCACAAAATGTGTAATGTTTCTTTCACGCGATTTGAACACACAAGTAACCCCTTAAGAATTGCAGTGTTTTTCCCAAAATCGTACTTGACAACCCCCGGTAAAAAAAATTCTAAAAAAAATATTAATACGTCGACCACCTTTTTTCTTTGCACAGATGTGTCCATATTGCTTAGAGGAACCTGTGCACAAAATGTGTAATGTTTCTTTCACGCGATTTTTTTTTAAATACGTTTTTACTACTAAAGGAGTGATAATTTTATGTGTACGCCCTCGATAAACCTCGATCATTTTCTGAAAATGCACGTTGATAAGTACCGTTTTATGATAAAGTTATACTCTCCATTCATTTATATACACAAACTAATGTCTCATTTATTATTTGTAGAGCTAAATATGTCAGTTGGGATCATGTTAAGAATCGCAGTGTTTTTCGCAAAATCGTACTTGACAACCCCCAGTAAAAAAATTCTAAAAAAAAAGTTAATACGTCAACCTCTTTTTTTCTTTGCACAGATGTGTCCATATTGCTTAAAGGAACCTGTGCACAAAATGTGTAATGTTTCTTTCACGCGATTTGAACACACAAGTAACCCCTGAAGAATCGCAGTGTTTTTCGCAAAATCGTACTTGACAACCCCCGGTAAAAAAATTCTAAAAAAAAATTTAATACGTCGACCACCTTTTTTCTTTGCACAGATGTGTCCATATTGCTTAGAGGAACCTGTGCACAAAATGTGTAATGTTTCTTTCACGCGAATTTTTTTTAAATACGTTTTTACTACTAAAGGAGTGATAATTTTATGTGTACGCCCTCGAGAAACCTCGATCATTTTCTGAAAATGCACGTTGATAAGTACCGTTTTATGATAAAGTTATACCCTCCATTCATTTATATACACAAACTAATGTCTCATTTATTATTTGTAGAGCTAAATATGTCAGTTGGGATCATGTTAAAAATCGCATTGTTTTTCGCAAAATCGTACTTAACAACCCCCAGTAAAAAAATTCTAAAAAAAAAGTTAATACGTCGACCCCCTTTTTTCTTTGCACAGATGTGTCCATATTGCTTAAAGGAACCTGTGCACAAAATGTGTAATGTTTCTTTCACGCGATTTGAACACACAAGTAACCCCTTAAGCTCGTTTCTTTTAACATTGACGATGTAAATTAATTTGACGTTATTTTGCCTAACAGTTGAACAACATCTACGCTTCAGTGGTGGTCGTGGACCCGACAATTGACATCAAAGTTCCGGTCACCGCTCTGTATATTGTCCAGGTCAGTCATTACTTTACGGTTCATTCACTGATCCAATCAGTCATCAAATCATCTCTATTTTCTCCCGTACCTTTTGTAATATTCTACTTTTGGTTCAATTTTGTTTGTTTGTTTGCTTAACGCCCAGCCGACCACGAAGGGACATATCAGGACGGTGCTGCTTTGACATATAACGTGCGCCACACACAAGACAGAAGTCGCAGCACAGGCTTCATGTCTCCCCCAGTCACATTATTCTGACACCGGACCAACCAGTCCTAGCACTAACCCCATAATGCCAGACGCCAGGCGGAGGAGCCTCTAGATTGCCAATTTTAAAGTCTTAGGTATGACCCGGCCGGGGTTCGAACCCACGACCTCCCGATCACGGGGCGGACGCCTTACCACTAGGCCAACCGTGCCGGTCTTTTGGTTCATAATGCAAGGGAAACAGCTCGGTGTTTTCCCGGGAATGAGGCTATATCCATGGCGTCGTGCTTATGATTCAACTAGCAGTTAAGCCCGGTGTAACACGAGAAAATTACTCCCACGAGATTTTTACTCCGGAGTAAACATTTCGTACGAAAAAGTTACTCCCTTTACGAAAAAAGCACTCCCCCATTGCACGAGAAAATTACTCCCCAAGACAGGTGAGTTCCGAGTAAAAATTTCGTACAAAAATGTTACTCCCCTGACGAATAAATAACGAATAAATTACTTCACCCCAACACGAGCAATTTAACTTCCCATGCCAGGTGTACGACATTTTTACTCCCTTGTCCCCTGTTAGCCTTGGTGGTGGAAGTGGTGGAAGGAGGGTAGCGCGACATTCGTTTGCGCGAGATCACTTATTGGCATTATCCCTTCGCCCGCATCCCATTTTTGCGTGCGAGATTTTTACTGGAAGTAAAAACAATGGGGAGTAAAAATTTCGTGGAGGGAATAATTTTTTCGTGCCTTGGGGAGTTCCTTTCTCGTACAAAAAGTGTACTCGGAGTAAGAATTTCGTACGAAATATTTACTCCGGAGTACATTTTTCGTGGAGTAAAAATTTCGTGTTACACCGGCTTCGCCCGGGTGTAAGCGGAGCCCCATAGCAATTTAAGACTCTCACTATCAGCGTTATCTCCCTTGTTTTGATTCAAACAAAACGTAAGAGTTACCTTCCTTAGCTTCTAGAAATGTCCGGAACTGTCCAGTTAATTTTTCTTTCTTCGTTTCTTCTTCTCATTGGAGCAATAGAGAGTCCCTAATATCACAGGCATTATGTGCTTGCTACATATGAACAGTAGGCACTGGATTGGTCTTGCACTATATAGCCTGTATTAAAGGCACAGTGCAGCTCACAGCCTTCGTTTTGCGTTTTTGTTGCAACTGAGTGCATTTACAGTTCAAAAATCCTCCTATGGTAGTAAAACAAACCCAAAACTACCCAACGACGACATATGTGAAGCTCGACAGTTTCTTGTTCACGCGAGTGCAACATTACCTTAGTTATTACGTGGTGTTTGGTCGGAGTTCGATTCAACTGAGTGATTCCGGCCTCCATTTTGTTTTACACAAACTCATGATGACGTCTGACATAGTTTGCTAGTGACTGTCTTTTTGTGCATGATGTGGTGATCTACCTGATCTAAATTTAGATCCAAAAATAGGTCAAGACCAGCCAGTACGAAATTAATTCGTAAAAAAATTCCAGTTCTTGACTCTTTGGGTGCAAGTCAATGAAACTTGGTAGTTCTTCTAACGGATAGCTGCCTGAGGTATGACTAAAAGCCCCAGGGGCTCCGTGCACCTGGATTTGACAAGTTCAGTACCTTTAAATAAAGGGGAGGTCCATAATCTGAGAAAAGAAACAATGAATCAAGAAACTAAAACCCAGGTGCACATCTGCGGCTCCTGGGGAGTGTGCATGCAGACTATATTGTTCCTGCCTCTTGCCATCTTAGAGATATGGCGACCACAGACACACACACACACACACACACACACACACACACACACACACACACACACACATACCTAAAGTGTGGATGGTTACCTAAGAGGCGGCACTGGGTGTAGTGCCTTTCTAGTGCACTTGCACTACAACAGCACTGGGTGCAGTACTCGCTCCGGCATCGAAGAATTTTGCACTAAAAAATGCACAAAATTTGACCTATTTCGTCGCCTATAGAGGACGGAAAGAATGTCATTTTGAACATTGTTATGACATTCTTTCCGTCAAAAAAGTCAATTTAACGGTGTTAAATGAAGCGACCATCCACGCAATTAGGTTGCCATCCAGAGTTTAGGTTGCCATCCACGTGTGGATGGTTGCCTTATGGTGATTTAGGCAACCAAACCTGTGGAAACATGGGTACACACACACACACACACACACACACACACACACACACACACACACACCAGGGCCGGACCAAATGAGTTGTAAGGGGGGGGGTTCCTCCTTTTTTTTTGGGGGGGGGGGGCAAATCAGCGAAGTGGCGAAGCAAGGGGGTTGGGGGGCATGCTCCCCCGGAAACTTTTTGAAAAACGGTTAAAATCTGTGCAATCTGTTCAAAACTTGACTAAATATAAAATTAAAAAAACAACACTCAAAGCAAGGTACATGCTTTTTCCAGGGGTGGGGTTCCGGAACCCCTGGAACCCCCCCCCCCCCCTGGGTCCGGCCCTGCACACACACACACACTTACATCCATCAGTATCGGGTTCGTTCGTCAAGAAAAATAGTTATCCTTAAATCAATGCATTTTCAGTACAACCCGCAGTTAACGCCATCACCATAGCAACTAGAGAGTGGAGCCTACCTGGATAAATTCATTGACTGAAGCCCATTAAATCATCATTTCCTTGTGTACTCATAATTAGATCCTATATGTTTTGAGTGTGTTTTTTGTTTGTTTTTGTTTTTTGGCTCACGTAAGTGTAGCCTATGCGATGCTAACTTTTGTCTGTCTGTGCGTGCGTGCGTGCGTGTGTGTGTGTGTGATAGAAACTTTAACATTTCCGAGTCTATGGATAAAGCTCGCATAAGAAGATTACGTCTCGGTCAAAAGTGTTTGACATGTGTGATAGAAACTTTAACATTTGAAGACGTCACATTATGACGTAAGAGGGTTAGAAAGTCTCGGTCATTGTTATTGTGAGCGGGTCGAGACTAGTTGGCAGATCTAGTGTCTCGCTTTCTTGCACAGTTTCACCTATGCTTACTGTGTGTGTGTGTGTGTGTGTGTGTGTGTGTGTGTGTGTGTGTGTGTGTGTGTGTGTGTGTGTGTGTGTGTGTGTGTGTGTGTGTGTGTGTGTGTGTGTGTGTGTGTGTGTATGTGTGACGGAGTGATTGAGTTTGTGTTACTGTTTGTCGATTTCTTACGTGAGCCTTGAAGGCTTCGCCTCTTGTTCCCAGTATGTTGTGCATTCTTATATCACTCATGGATTTTTTTTAAACTTAAAAAAATAAATGTTTTGGGAATAATTGAACATTTTGTGCAGTCTGACGCAAACGGATTCGCGATAGAAGATGATGGGTTACTGTGGAGGGTTAAGACCATTTGTAAACCTTATGACTTTGTTGTGTACTCTTTGTTAACTCATTTATTGGGGTTTCTCTTATTTCTAATTTAAAAAAAAATCTTTTTGATGAATGGTGGATATTCTGTGCAGTCTGCTGCCAACGGCAACGCCATCACGGAAGAAGCTGATGAGTTATTATAGAGGGTTAAGATCATTATCTGTAAACCTGATGATTTTGTTGTGTACTAGCTTTTTGTTAACTCACGGGTGGGTTTTTTTTTTACAACTGTCGCCAATGTTTTTACAGAGTGACGTTAAATAAACGATTTTATCATCATCATTTATCTCTCCTTTTTTAATTGTTTTCACTTTTTAAACTTTTTGATATGAGTGATCTGACAATATCATTCGTTAACTCATGGATTTTTTCAGTTTTTTTTCAGATTAAAATTTAAAAAAAAAAGTTTTTTCAAATTATCATTTTTATATTTAATTCTTTTTTTCTAAATTGATAAATGGTGAATATTTTGTGCAGTCTGCTGTCAACGCCATCGTGGTAGAAGCTGACGGACAACTAGAGGGGGGTGCCTACCTCAACGCTTTCATTGCATGGATTCCCAACCACCTTCCTAACGGCGATCATTACATGGCTTTCACCGCGTGAGTGGATATTTTATACCAAGGTCTACTGCCTTAAATCACAGACTCAATAACACGCAAGCGCTCCCACATGCACACACAGACGCGCACACACACGCACGCACGTACGCGCGCTCATACACACATACGCATACACACCCACACGTATGCACGCACGTACACGCGCGGACGCACACACATGCACGTACATGCACACTCACACACATACACACACACACATATGCACACACACATACACACATATGCACACACACACACAGACACACACACACACACACACACACACAAATAAATATATCACATGACAAGTAACACGCTAGGCCAAAAAAAAAAATAGGTCTGTTTACGGTAACCCGACCGACCCTAGTTTTTTCGCGCGACCCTAGACTCTTTTTTTTGGCATTTGGGGGAAAAAAAAAAAAAAAAAAAATGTTTTTTTTGGCAAAATAACGTAAAAATATGGTTTTTTGGGAAAAAAAAAAAAAAAAAAAAATCCCGACCTACCGACCCTATTTTTTTGGCCTATGTTACCGTAAACAGACCTATTTTTTTTGGCCCTATCATTCCCATGCTTTATAAAACAAAATAAAACAATATCTGTGTCTGTTTTCAGTTATGATATCATTTTTAACGGCGATGGAGCAGTCGGTAAGTTGGAGTATGTTCTTCTTTTGCAATCGTGTGGGATGATGACGTTTTCTATCGTTGTTTTTAACTGACTTCACCCATAACAAAGATTTCGCTTTCGTAAATAACATATGATAATGAAGATGACAAATAAAAGAATCTAGTTGCTGATATTTACTAAATATTGTTGACGTTATTTTTTTTATATAACATTAAGCATCGATGACGTCACGTTTAGTGACGTTGGTGATCTTTGACTTGTTGGGAAATGACGTTCTTTCATAGTTTAACTGACTCTATACTACACATATTGACGTTGCTGCTGACATAACAAAAATTGATAGCGAAGATGGAATACAAACAGATCTAGTTGTTGCTGACATAACAAAAATTGATAGCGAAGATGGAATACAAACAGATCTAGTTGTTGCTGACATAACAAAAATTGATAGCGAAGATGGAATACAAACAGATCTAGTTGTTGCTGACATAACAAAAATTGATAGCGAAGATGGAATACAAACAGATCTAGTTGTTGCTGACATAACAACAATTGATAGCGAAGATGGAATACAAACAGATCTAGTTGTTGAGCTTGCATCAACATGCACAGACATAACATTGATGACGTCACGTTTGATGACGTTGTCGACCTCTGACGTGTTACAGGCGTTGCGGAGACTGCCCAGGTGTGCACGGCGCGTAGTGTGTCAGTGGTGAAGAACGGGTTCCAGTCAGACGTGGCTCACACTGCTGCCCACGAATTAGGACACACGTCAGTACTTTCGGAGAGAGTGAGAGAGAGAGAGAGAAAGAGAGAGGGGGAGAGGGAGAGAGAGAGAGAGAGAGAGAGAGAGAGAGAGAGAGAGAGAGAGAGAGAGAGAGAGAGAGAGAGAGAGAGAGAGAGAGAGAGAGAGAGAGAGAGAGAAATGGCATGGAAATACGATTTAATGAACAAAGGCCGCGGCCCACTTCATGTTGAGTACAAAACTCGCAACTAAAAAGGCAATAACAACAAAAACATGATTCGTAGGCACATCTATATATATATACGACTAGTGTCTGTCTGTCTGTCTGTCTGTCTGTTCGCGATGCACGGCCAAAGTTCTCGGTTGATCTTTTTCAAATTTGGACACCGTATTCAGCTACACCCCGGACACAACCTCATCGATGAGATATTTCAACACGTGCTCTCAGCGCGCAGCGCTGTGCGCGCTGAACCGATTTTTTTTTTTGGGGGTCTGGATCCACTACCAGTAACTCTTCCTTATCTTCTCCAGTGTTTTCAGCCGCGATTATCTCCCTTCCTCCGTGTGGCGTCAATCCATATTCCCGTTACTACGTTTACTATTTTTAGAAGGTCACTGCACGTTACTATTTTTAGAAGATCTTCAGTGTTTTGCGCGTTTATCTCCTTTCCTTCGTGCGCCGGCAAAGCCGGCGCCAGGCGCAGCCTGGTATTCGGCTCTATTTCTTCCCGGCGAAGCCGGTACACGGCGAAGCGGGTAATCATCTAGTAAGTCAATACACGTAAAATAAACTTACACATCTTACCAAATAGTATTCTCTCTGTCTGTCTCTCTCAAGGTCTATCCCTTTGTATTTTTCTCTCACTTTCTCTGAGAGAGAGACGGAGACAGAGAATTGTGCTGAGTATGAGGAAAAATGTACTTACTTACTACCCGTTATGCCGCTTGGCAAAAATGTGTAACGGTAAAAATGGTGGCGGGGTGGGGGCCGATTTATTTTTTCAAATAAGTAGCCTTTAACAACCACATTGCCCTTAACCTTTCCGTTTTTGTCTGGTCGATTTTGAGGGTACCCTTACTTGAGCGGCGGTCACGTGATCCATGTAAAAGAAATATTTAATACAAAAGAGGATCCGGGGGGCCCGGGTAGCTCAGGTGGTAGAGCACTGGACTTGTGATCGAGAGGTCGCTGGTTCGAATCCGGGCCGGGACGGACACGGGTCAACTTTATGTGCAGACCCAGAGACGGTATCCATCTCCCACCCCCGTGTCACCACAATGGCACGTTAAAGATCTTGGTCATTCTACCATAAGTGCAGATGGCTGATACCACCTAAACACGCATACATCAAAAGCCGTGAGGGCGTAAACACTCGAATCGTATTTAAACCAATTCATGTCCAATATAGGCAATTAAGACCTGACGGACAATAAGCCCCTTAAAATTTACTTTTTAAAGAGGATCCTTAAGGTTTAGTGAACGGCCTTCACTAGCCTACACAGTTATATTGAAATGACACGGGAATTAATGCTTTAATTTGGGTTTGAAATCTGTTGCAATATTGTTTTGGCCAAGTTTATATATATATATACTGTTCAAAAAAAGAAACGCATAGCTTGTAATATTTGGTTAATTTAGTTATATGGCTACAAGGATATCCACCAAACTGCAGAAAATGTTTATCTGGTCGTCGACCTTTCGTCCATTGCCACAAGTGAGCTCTGCACGTGACGCATGCGTTATCAGTGGCTACAATGTCAAAATTGCTCATTTGGCATGACCACTCGTCATGCTTCAGTGTAATCTCGTGAAACTCAGGGAATATTGAGCTCTCACCATGTCTTCCAAAACCCATAAAAGCGGATTGTTCGCCACAAAGAAATCAGACGACAATTCAGCGACGAAAGATGGCCCGATTGAGCAGAGAAGACCGCCAAATTGCATTGGGTCGTTTACAAGCAGGCCAAAGTCAAAGTGCAATCGCCAGGCACTTCCACGTGTCCCAGAGCACCATCAGTAGACTGTGGGTCAGGTTTCAAGCCACTGGCCGGCTCCGTTGCTGACTTGCCACGAGCGGGAAGACCAAGGGCGACAACTGCTGCTCACGACCGCTTCATACGGCTCCGCCACCTCCGGAATCGTTTCCTGTCGGCCTCATCTTCTGTCCAGGCTCTCCCCGGGCCACACCGATTATCGGACCAGACCGTGCGGAACCGCTTGCATGAAGCTGGTTTGAGAGCTCGCAGACCTCACAGAGGAGCTGTCCTCACCCGCCGCCATCGCCAGAACCGAGTGCAGTGGGGCAACCAGCACCTTCGCTGGACCGTCCGGAATCACTGGAGACACGTGTGGTTCAGCGACGAGTCCTACTTCCTGCTCCAGCGACATGATGGTCGGAGGAGGGTCTACCGGAGAGTAAACGAACGTTACGCGCCCAACTGTGTGGATGAGGCACCCGTTCATGGTGGTGGAGGCGTCATGGTGTGGGGGGCGATCAATACCGCTGGAAGGAGCACCCTGGTGCACGTCCAAGGGCGCATAACTGCCCAGCGATACGTGGAGGAAATTCTGCGCCCACACGCCCTTCCTCTTCTGGCTGACCAGGATGCCATATTCCAGCAGGACAACGCTCGCCCGCACACAGCACGACTCACCACCCAGTTCCTCACCGACCACCATGTCCAGGTGCTTCCCTGGCCATCCATGTCGCCAGACATGAACCCGATAGAACACCTCTGGGATGAATTGGACAGACGTGTGCGCAGGCGAGAAGAAGCGCCGGCAAATCACCGCGATCTATTGCAGGCACTTCAGGAGGAGTGGGACACCATCCCACAGCAAGATATCCAGCATCTGATCCAGTCCATGCCCAGAAGGTGCCGGGCAGTTGTTGCTGCTCAAGGCAGTCACACCCCCTACTGACTTGACAGCCTCGGCACCCAATCGTATTGATTGACTGATTGATTTGAAGATGCAAATGAACTGTGTGTGCATTCAACTGTGTCCATACCAAATTTCAAACAAATAATCTTGGATTTTCTGTTATTTTTTTCGAAAAATAAAACAAATTTGGCAAGTAGCAACTATGCGTTTCTTTTTTTGAACAGTA
>NC_090255.1:8238078-8275578 GCF_037325665.1 Littorina saxatilis
ACATTGTTTTCCTTTATCCCGTGCCATAGTGGCCTTAGCTTGAAATATTTCATCACTTTATTGTGTCCTATTTTCTTTTACATAAGGGAGATGGGTGAGGGGTCTAGCTGTGTTGGTTAATTTCATTGTTTTTTGTTGTTGCAATCATTGGGTTTTTTTTGGAACATCGTTGCACAACGTTTCTGGTTAATTTGGCATATTTCGATGTTGTTCGCTGTAAAACTGGAGGAAGTTGTGATTTATGTATGAGTTAACTTGCTCATTTACCTCAACCAATAAATATACTGTTCAAAAAAAGAAACGCATAGCTTGTAATATTTGGTTAATTTAGTTATATGGCTACAAGGATATCCACCAAACTGCAGAAAATGTTTATCTGGTCGTCGACCTTTCGTCCATTGCCACAAGTGAGCTCTGCACGTGACGCATGCGTTATCAGTGGCTACAATGTCAAAATTGCTCATTTGGCATGACCACTCGTCATGCTTCAGTGTAATCTCGTGAAACTCGGGGAATATTGAGCTCTCACCATGTCTTCCAAAACCCATAAAAGCGGATTGTTCGCCACAAAGAAATCAGACGACAATTCAGCGACGAAAGATGGCCCGATTGAGCAGAGAAGACCGCCAAATTGCATTGGGTCGTTTACAAGCAGGCCAAAGTCAAAGTGCAATCGCCAGGCACTTCCACGTGTCCCAGAGCACCATCAGTAGACTGTGGGTCAGGTTTCAAGCCACTGGCTCCGTTGCTGACTTGCCACGAGCGGGAAGACCAAGGGCGACAACTGCTGCTCACGACCGCTTCATACGGCTCCGCCACCTCCGGAATCGTTTCCTGTCGGCCTCATCTTCTGTCCAGGCTCTCCCCGGGCCACACCGATTATCGGACCAGACCGTGCGGAACCGCCTGCATGAAGCTGGTTTGAGAGCTCGCAGACCTCACAGAGGAGCTGTCCTCACCCGCCGCCATCGCCAGAACCGAGTGCAGTGGGGCAACCAGCACCTTCGCTGGACCGTCCGGAATCACTGGAGACACGTGTGGTTCAGCGACGAGTCCTACTTCCTGCTCCAGCGACATGATGGTCGGAGGAGGGTCTACCGGAGAGTAAACGAACGTTACGCGCCCAACTGTGTGGATGAGGCAGCCGTTCATGGTGGTGGAGGCGTCATGGTGTGGGGGGCGATCAATACCGCTGGAAGGAGCACCCTGGTGCACGTCCAAGGGCGCATAACTGCCCAGCGATACGTGGAGGAAATTCTGCGCCCACACGCCCTTCCTCTTCTGGCTGACCAGGATGCCATATTCCAGCAGGACAACGCTCGCCCGCACACAGCACGACTCACCACCCAGTTCCTCACCGACCACCATGTCCAGGTGCTTCCCTGGCCATCCATGTCGCCAGACATGAACCCGATAGAACACCTCTGGGATGAATTGGACAGACGTGTGCGCAGGCGAGAAGAAGCGCCGGCAAATCACCGCGATCTATTGCAGGCACTTCAGGAGGAGTGGGACACCATCCCACAGCAAGATATCCGGCATCTGATCCAGTCCATGCCCAGAAGGTGCCGGGCAGTTGTTGCTGCTCAAGGCAGTCACACCCCCTACTGACTTGACAGCCTCGGCACCCAATCGTATTGATTGACTGATTGATTTGAAGATGCAAATGAACTGTGTGTGCATTCAACTGTGTCCATACCAAATTTCAAACAAATAATCTAAATATTGGATTTTCTGTTAATTTTTTCGAAAAATAAAACAAATTTGGCAAGTAGCAACTATGCGTTTCTTTTTTTGAACAGTATACTAAAAAAAAAACTTTTTCAACGTGAAATATATTTCTTGGAGGTTTTACTCAAGTTCTATTTTTGATTTGTTTGTGATGACTTGAAACATAAACGTATTGACCATAAAAAGATGCTCTAAGCAATTCACACTCTGCATGTTTTGTTCTAGTGAAAAATATATGCATAAATACTTTTTTTGTTGTTGTATAAGACATTTTTGGGTGTAAAATGAATAAACTTGGTATATGATGAAACTATCATGTTTTTGTTAATCCGTGAATGTGCATGTTTTCTGTTCTTTTTCTTGTAATTGTCACGATGTCTAAAGTCAGTTGTTAATTTCCACCTTTCGCTCCATCTTTCCCTGTAACTATCAATCTGTCTCTTTATCTGTTTGTCTTTCTTCCGTACATGTTCTCTCTATGTCTCACTCTCTCTCTTGCTCTCTGTCTCTCACTCTCTCTCTCTTGCTCTCTGTCTCATTTTCTCTCTCTCTCTCTCTCTCTCTCTCTCTCTCTCTCTCTCCCTCTCTCTTGCTCTGTCTCTCATTCTCTCTCTCTCTCATTCTCTCTCTCTCTCATTCTCTCTCTCACTCTCTGTCTCTCATTCTCTCTCTGTCTCTCATTCTCTCTCTGTCTCTCTTTGTCTCTCTCTCTCACTCTCTGTCTCTCATTCTCTCTCTGTCTCTCATTCTCTCTCTGTCTCTCTCTCTCATTCTCTCTCTCTCTCTCTCTCTTGCTCTGTCTCTCATTCTCTGTCTCTCATTCTCTCTCTGTCTCTCTCTGTCTCTCTCTCTCACTCTCTGTCTCTCATTCTCTCTCTGTCTCTCATTCTCTCTCTGTCTCTCTCTGTCTCTCTCTCTCACTCTCTGTCTCTCATTCTCTCTCTGTCTCTCATTCTCTCTCTGTCTCTCATTCTCTCTCTGTCTCTCTTTGTCTCTCTCTCTCTCTCTCTCTCTCTCTCATTCTCTCTCTCTCTCTCTCTCTTGCTCTGTCTCTCATTCTCTCTCTCTCTCTCTCTCTCTCTCTCTCTCATTCTCTCTCTCTCTCTCTCTTGCTCTGTCTCTCACTCTCTGTCTCTCATTCTCTCTCTGTCTCTCATTCTCTCTCTGTCTCTCATTCTCTCTCTGTCTCTCTCTGTCTCTCTCTCTCACTCTCTGTCTCTCATTCTCTCTCTGTCTCTCATTCTCTCTCTGTCTCTCTCTGTCTCTCTCTCTCTCTCTCTGTCTCTCTCTCTCACTCTCTGTCTCTCATTCTCTCTCTCTTTTGTTGATCAATGTTTTGTGACTCCTGTATTGTCAAGATACAAGAGATACAAGAAGTTGTATTGTCCTCATCAATACAAGGACATTTGGCATAATAATAATAATAATAATAATAATAAATAACTTTTCTATAGCGCGAGTCCCATCAATTGGCTCCAGGCGCTTTACAAATTCATTATAGAATAAACTAGCACAAATCAACAAGCATACAAAGCATACATTTAACTGAGACATAACACCAAGATCCCAAGCACTAAGCAAAACTTAGCGTACAATGTTAAAAGTTAAAGGCATGTGTGTGGCAAGACATAATACACTGAGACATAGACATTTACAAAACACAACTGAAGTTCAATATCAGCACACCCTTACGCAACATACCCACTACTTCAGACACACAGGCTACATGTGCCCCTCGGACGTACGCAACCCACAATTCACCCACCCAGCTCCATATGCACTTACTCATTCATGCAGCACTCTAGCACCCGGCCATGCATGTAAAACTCACACACTGGAACCCTCATACGGCTACATATTGCATTATAACACCCGCACAAGCATTACAACCTCAAACATCGTACTAGATCTACAAGTAACAAGCATACATCCACTATCATGCACCAAATACATCATCATACATTACATCATAACATATTGCATTGTAACACACGCACAAACATTACAACATCAAACGTCGTACTATAATCTACAACTAACAAACAATCATACACTATCAAACACCAAGTACATCATCGTACATTAAATTACATCATACCCCCACCCCACCCCACCCCACCCCACCCCACCATACATTCACAGTCGACACAGAATACATCATCATACATATATACATTACATCATAACCCCCATACATTATCACAAATTACATTACACCCCCCCCCCCCCCCCCATACGTACCACAGTTCACAGCACTCATTGTCCTTCCGCAGTCACAGTTCGCATCACCCATAGTCCTCACAGCACAGTTCACATCACCCATAGTCCTCACAGTCAAATTTCACAGCACTCAAGTCTATCTAGTGTGCTATCACATTCACAGGGACTGGTTGTAGAGTCGTACAGCCCTCGGGAGGAACGAGTCCCTCATCCGGTTCGTCCTGGCCCGCCAGCACCTCAAACGGCGTGATGACTCACGCGTGGGCTCGCACGATGCGAGCGCCTGGTGCAGAGGGTGGCGGTCGTCAGAGCGGATCATGCTCAGCTTCTTCAGCGCCACACTCGGAAATCGAGTGCTGAGAGGCTGAAGCTCAGAGCCAATGATGGAGCCTGCTCTCTTCACGATCTTCTCCAACCTTTCCATGTCGCCCTTCTTTACACTGCTGTGGTAGCAGAGCTGGTTGAAGGAGACGACACTCTGAATAGTCGCCTGGTAGAAGAGGTGGAGGATCTGTGGGTCGACGTGGAACTGCCGCAGCTTCCTCAGGAAGAAGAGCCTCTGGTTTGCCCGCTTGCACACGGCGTCCACGTTTGGCGACCAGTCGAGCTGGTTGTCGATGATGGTGTCCAGATACTTGTAGGTATCCACCATCTTGACTGGTTCGCCCTTGATGATGATGGGGTCGACGGCGGAATTGGTTCGTCGGAAGTCCATGATGAGTTCCTTCGTCTTGCTCACGTTGAGCTCCAGGAAGTTGTCGTCGCACCACTGCACCAGCTCCTCCACGGCGTGTCTGTACGCCGATTCGTCGTTCTTCAGGATGAGACCTGACAGGGATGTGTCGTCTGCAAACTTCAACAGCAGGCTGACAAGATCCCTGAGGCGACAGTCGACGGTGTACAGCGTGAAGAGCGTGGGAGACAGCACGCAGCCTTGAGGGGCGCCTGTATTGGTGGCGACAGCCTCGGACAAGACTTGTCCAATACGGACCCGCTGGGTTCACTTTGTAAGGAAGCTGAAGACCCAACTGATCAGCACTGGATTGACGTCGAACTCCAGCAGCTCCCTCATCATGAGATGAGGCTGGATGGTGTTGAAGGCGCTGCTGAAGTCGATGAACAGGACCCTGGCGTAAGAGGAGGGTTTCTCCAGGTGGGCGGAGACGTTGTGGACGAGGGTCAGGATCGCATCTTCAGTACTCCGGTTGCGGGTGTATGCAAACTGAAGAGGATCCTGATGGTCCTCTGTCTCCAACCTCAGCCTCCGAAGGACCAACTTCTCAGCGCACTTGAAGGGGATGGAGGTGAGCGCTACGGGCCTGTAGTCGTTCAGTGTCGAGGGATTGGGCTTCTTGGGCACAGGAACAATGATGGAGCTCTTCCAGATTGCAGGGATGCAATGTTCGTCGAGGGACCTCAGGAAGAGGTCGCGGTAGACAGGGGCAAGGGAGTCTCCGCTTTCCCATAGAAGCCTGCCAGTGATGTTGTCTGGGCCTGCAGCACTGCGTGCTTTGATCTTTTTGAAGGTCGACCGGACTTCGTCGGTGGTGATGGTGATGGGCGTGGACGGGCGGCTGAGCACCTCCTCCATGACTTTCCGTTGTTCTTCGCTGAAGTCACGCTGATCGAACCGGGCGTAGAAAGTGTTCAGCTCTCCTGCCAGCTTCGCCTCATCCGTCGTCTTTTTTTTTTTTCTTTTTTTGTTGGCATCACACCTGAGTATAGACTTTATCAAAATGGAAAATCTCAAGATTGATTGTGATAAAGTTCAGCAATTTAACAATAAAAATGTTGTTGCTTTGTACCAGACAGTCGTACAGCAAAAGATGTGCAAACGTAAAGCTAAGGTCACACTATCACGAATATTTTGGCGAACCATAACGAGTTACTGCGATTTTGCCACAACGATGTTTGCCACGAATGATTGCGAAAAATCGGCCGAACAAGAACGAAGTAATACGAACCACAACGATCTCGGCGATTTTCTCCACGAATCCCAAATCGTCATAGTTCGCCGTCAAAATTCGTCACAGTGGGACCCGGGCTTAACTGGTTTCTAGCGTGATGTTACATTGTGTTGCGTTACAACACCAACACTTGGCTCTCGAAACATGCTGAGTGATGTGATCTTGCATAGCTAGTTTCACAGTCATTAACACTTTACTTAGCATATACAATTGTGTGTGATGTTTACATTTACAGGTCAAGCTTATTTCAAGGGTTCCATCATGTCACACTGCATTAGGCCTACCTTGGGAAAGGGCTCCTAATATGGACCGGCTCCTAATATGGACCACCTCCTGTTCTGACAAACTAACGGCGCTAGAGCGCTCAAAAAAGTTTTATTCGCTGTATTCACCCTCTCTGGATAACTTGCACATGTCAAAACAGTTTCAGAAACACAAATCTTAAAAACGTTAGGCTTTTTCTTTTTTTTTTCACTTTTGGCAGCGTTCACTCTAAATTTGCCGCCTAAAACGGACTCGTTTCTGTCCACAGTTCACCTCTTCGACTCGTCGGCATTATACTTGTCTCGTCTAAATATCGGACCCTATTGCTACGCTGAAAACACAATAGCTGGTAATTACTGTTTATGGCTTGCTTTAAACCAATATTTCACTTTGTACCTTGCTTGACATCAACAATATCATCTAAAGCTTACTTAAGACCCACATTACATTATATGACTTGGATCAGACCCAATCAACTCCAATGAGCTGTGTCAGGTTACAACGTTAAAAATTAAACAATTTAAGTGAATCTTGCAACGTAGTATTAATAATATGGCACGCCATAAAAAAAGGCAATATTAAAAAATGGCGACAGTGTTAAAAGAAACCCAAAGCTTGAAAAACATCAACAACAAATAATATATATATAACAATGAAAAAAAAACAGAAACCAGTTTTAAGATTAATCAGACCATTAATTTTACGTTATTAGACCAGTTTCACTTGATCATATTAGTTTTATGTAATCAGACCAGAAGTTTAACTGAATCAGACCAGTGTTACTCAATCAGATCAATAGCTTTACCTCATCAGATCTGTACTTTTTACTTATTCAGACCAGTATTTTTTACTTATTCAGACCAGTTGGGCTAATCACACCAGTAGTGTTACTTATTCAGACCTGTACTTTTTACTAATTCAGACCAGAAGTCTTTACTTATTCAGACCACAACACAACCACTAACTACAACCAATTCTGTATATTGACTTAATCATCGTAACGCTGGCGGCGTCCCCAGCGCCTGTAGCTGAGACAGGCCTGGCAGCAGCGAGAGAGAGGGAAGCGGAACCACCGGGAGAAATACCAATACCTCAAACACGAGTTGTACGTGCGTCTGCTGCAGCGCGTGCACCCTAGGGGGAGTGGGGCGGGGGTGGTGGGGGCGGGGGTTTCCAGCTCTGCTGCGGCCGTCGTTGGTTCGTTGGCTTCCCCTTGACCTGCAGTTGTGGACTCCGTAGCTGGAGCTTGTGTTGTGGGGTCTTGCGTTCTAGGAGCTTCAGTGGTAGGAGCTTGAGTTGTTGAAGCTTGCGTGGTAGGAGCTTGCGTCGTTGGAGCTTCTGTGGTAGGAGCTTGCGTTGTTGGTGCTTCTGTGGTAGGAGCTTGCGTTGATGGTGCTTCTGTAGTAGGATCTTGCGTTGTTGGTGCTTCTGTAGTAGGAGCTTGTGTAGTAGGAGCTTCAGTTGTTGGAGCTTGCGTTGTTGGTGCTTCTGTAGTAGGAGCTTGTGTAGTAGGAGCTTCAGTTGATGGAGCTTGCGTTGTTGGAGCTTCAGTAGTAGGAAGTTGCGTAGTCGGAGTTGCAGTTGTGGGTTCGTCAAAGGTGGCAGAAGCCTGACTTACGGTAGCGGCATCCTCGCACAGCCCGCGAGAACAGATCTGAAATGACAGCTTTGATTTTGTTATGTACTTTTCTTCTTTTCTTTTTTTTTTTTTTTTTTTAAAGATTTGTATATTTGATTAAAATATTTCTCTTTTCTGTTTGTTTGTTATTGTGTTTGTCTTTTTTTCTGCAGCACGCCCCCCTCATAAACATAAACATAAACACATGAGATATCATATAACAACTACATACTCTGTCGCCTGCGTAAGCGGCCCTCCGTTTCAATGAAGAAGCCCTTTTTCTATCGGTCCATAAACACCTGAGATTTAACCGGATTCACTCATATCAAAACTAAAGAAAAAAACCTTTCTGATTGCAAGTGTGTTGTGAAGACACCACCATACACACGTAGGCTTGCTGACGTTTTCAATTGATGACAATATCAATTTTATGAACATGTGTGTAAAACATGAAGAAAACATTGTTTAAACCAAAACTTCAGAAAAACTCAACTCTTTGACCCACCTTGCCCGTACCACAGGAGGTGCCCTCAAAAGGTAGGACATACCGACACTGCCCTTGTTGTTCAGGTAAGACACACAGCATCCCGATGCATATGTCTTCTTCGTTGAAGTCGGGGACCTGGTGAACATAAAGCAGCACTTTGAACAAAACTGGTGAACATAAAGCAGCACTTTGAACAAAACTGGTGAACATAAAGCAGCACTTTGAACAAAACTGGTGAACATAAAGCAGCACTTTGAACAAAACTGGTGAACATAAAGCAGCACTTTGAACAAAACTGGTGAACATAAAGCAGCACTTTGAACAAAACTGGTGAACATAAAGCAGCACTTTGAACAAAACTGGTGAACATAGAGCAGCACTTTGAACAAAACTGGTGAACATAAAGCAGCACTTTGAACAAAACTGGTGAAAAGCAGAGCAGTATTTTGCACAAAATTGTAAACGTAGAGCAGTATTTTGCACAAAACTGGGGAAAATAGAGCAGTATTTTGCACAAAACTGGTAAAAACAAATCCGTATTTTGCACAAAAATTGTGAACGTAGAGCAGTATTTTGCACGAAACTGGTGAAAGCAGAGCAGTATTTTGCACAAAATTGTAAACGTAGAGCAGTATTTTGCACACAACTGGTAAAAACAAATCCGTATTTTGCACAAAACTTGAGAACGTAGAGCAGTATTTTGCACAAAACTGGTGAAAGTAGAGCAGTGTTTTTTGTACAAGACTTGTGACAGAACAGCAGTATTTTGCACAAAGCTGGTGAAAACAAATCGGTATTTTGCACAAAACTGGTGAAAGTAGAGCAGTATTTGCACAAAATTGGCGATTCTCGATCGTAGTTTTGCTTTCGACGTCCGAGATTTCACTTTGAGGGTTGGTTATTTGTGTTGTGTTTATCATCCCTACAACCTGTATCACTATGGCTATCCGGGACACTCATTTTTAAGGGTCAAGAAAACAATGGTCTTGGTTTGTTAAGTCGGTGTCGTTTTTCATTTAAAGATGTCCGATACCGATACATGCACAGCCTGGCGGTCACCGTACGATTTATTCTCTCCCGTGGATATGTTAAAATCAGCGTTCTCGAAATTCTTTGTCTCTTTCTCTGGAGACAGAAGAAGAAGTGACATAAATTTTACGTGACGTAATTATTCACGTTATGACGTCTTTTCGAACTTTGTTTGGCTTTTGACGTCAGAGATTTTTCTTCGAAAGAGGGGATCAAAAGGAGACGTTTTTGTGTTTGTTTGTTTGTTTTTAAGCGATATCGTTTGACTTTAATGGAGCAAAATCATCCAGCCAGGAAGGAAAAGTAACGTACCCTGTCAGGACTGCAGTAGTAGCTTGTTGCATCGTTGATAGCTTCCTGACACTGCTTGTCACGGTCGGTGATCAGCTCATAGTTGAAATCAATGAAGGGTAACGCCACTAAGGCAGAGGTCTCAGCAGGTAACGTGCAAGTCGTGCTGAAACGAGATCGGTATTGTAGAACATTATAAAATATGCATAATTTTGCACATACGCCAGAAAATCGCACAGGCACTCACATACATCCGCACACGGAAACGCATGCACCCAAGCAAACGCACGCACAAACACAGACACATAAACATACACACACACTCTCTCTCTCTCTCTCTCGCTCGCTCGCTCTCTCTCTCTCTCTCTCTCTCTCTCTCTCTCTCTCTGCCAAACCTATTCACACACACTCTCTCACTCTCTCTCGCTTGCTCTCTCTCTCTCTCGCTCTCTCTCTCTCTGTCTCTCTCTGTCTCTCTCTCTGTCTCTCTCTCTCGCTCTCTCTGCCAAACCTATTCACACACACACTCTCTCACTCTCTCTCGCTTGCTTGCTCTCTCTCTCTCTCTCTCTCTGTCTCTCTCTCTATCGCTCTCTCTCTCTGTCTCTGTCTCTCTCTCTCTCTCTCTCTCTCTCTCTCTCTCTCTCTCTCTCTCTCTCTCTCTCTCTCTCTCTCTCTCTGCGGGCGGGGACGTAGCTCAGTTGGTAGCGCGCTGGCTTTGTAGCCAGTTGGTCGCTATCAGCGTGGGTTCGATCCCCACGTTCGGCGAGAGATTTATTTCTCGGAGTCAACTTTGTGCAGACTCTCTTCGGTGTCCGAACACCCCCGTGTGCACACATGCGCACGAAAAAGATCCCACGTTCACAGCGAAAGTCTCAAGGCTTGGAAAACACGAAGACACGCATGCATCATCTCTCGTCTCTGATTATCATGATCACATTTCGATACTTTGACGAGACAAACCCAACGCTGGTGTGTCGAAGAAGATAGCCACAGCGGGCTTGTTCGAATCAAAGTATCACACCATATCTTCAGCGTATTACCAATACCTGTCCCAATATAGACCTTTGCCGTGCGCGGTGGACTGACGATGCTACGAGTATACGGTCTTGCTGCGTTGCATTGCGTTCAGTTTCATTCTGTGAGTTCGACAGCTACTTGACTAAATGTTGTATTTTCGCCTTACGCGACTTGTTTATACTTTTTTTTTAAACTACAGTTATTAGCTGTATCTTTTAACATTGACAACATAATTCAATTTGACGTCATTTTTTTTTAAACAAAAGTTGATGGTTTAAGATTGTTTTTTTTTTTAGCACTGACGAAATAAATGTACTTTAGCTAGTCTGTTTTAACATTGATAATGTAAATCAATTTGACGTCATGTTTTACTTACAGCTCAACAACATCTACGCTTCAGTGAAAGACGTTGACCCGACAATGGACATCAAGGTCCCGATCACCGCTCTCTACGTTGTTGATGTGAGTAATTAATTCACGCTAGATTAATTGATCCAATTAGTCAATTAACCCCATCACTCGAACATTATATCTCCCGATTCTTTTATAATTTTTTTTTTATCTTAACATTTCTCAAAATTCCAAAAACAAATAGACTGCCAGCGTTCCAAAATTCAGAATTTCAACACAAGAAAGGTATGTTGTAACTTATTTTGTTGACAAAACAAAGCGTTACGTTCATAGATATATCGACCCGGCCTGGGGTCTTTTAAGTGCACAGAAAAAACCAAAAATTGGACAAAACTTATCTGACAAAATGTTCAAAAAGGTTAATAAATGATGGATAAGTGCTGTCACAGAAGAAAAATTGCTTTTTTTATTATTGAAAAAAAGATGTTTAATAAATGATGGATATTTTGTGCTGTCTGATGCAAACGCAATTACGATAGAAGCTGACAGACAACTAGTTGGCAGGGAATACCTGGATGACTAATTTAATCCTGTGATCCGTACGAATGATCATTTTGTCGTGCGCTCATGATATGCTAATGAATTTATTTTGATATATTGAATATTTTGTTCAGTCTGCCTCCGACGTAATCACGGAGGAAGCTGACGGACAGCTAGAGGGCCGGGAATACCTGGATGATTTTATTGCCTGGATCCCCACCCAGACCAACCTGCCCTCCAGCGATCATTACATGGCTTTCACTGCGTGAGTTGGCCTTGTGTGTGTGTGTGTGGGGTGGGGGGTGGGTGGATGGGAAGTGGGTGGGCAGGGGTGAGGGTGTGTGTGTGTGTGTATATATATATGTGTGTATGTGTGTGTGTGTGTACGTGTGTGTACGTGTGTGTGTGTGTGTGTGTGTGTGTGTGTGTGTGTGTGTGTGTGTGTGAGGAGGGGAGAGAGGGTTGACAGTGAAACTGTATGAATATGTTGATTGGAACTGTACATGACATGTGAAACTCCATTTTAAATATAATCTCTATTTTTTTCCAGTTACGATGTCACTTTCAGCGGCGGTGCGGCAGTTGGTAAGTAAAGTATTTTCTTTTTCCCCATTTGTGTTAGATGATGACGTTATCTTTCATAATTTACCAACATCTACACCCCAGGCAGCAGAGCTAGCAATATGCCAGGCATATTAAAAACACATGACATGGTTTTGGGCAGCCATCGGGTTTCTGACAATTGACATCTGCCCTGTAGGTAATTCCCGGATCAACTGCTGCTTGTGACATGGTGAAATTGTTGTGTACGTCATTAATATTTAAGGACAACGATGAAAAATTAAAGAATCCAGTTGTTATTAGTACAAAACATAATTTAAAAAAAAACACCCAACAGAAATGACATGGCATTGATGACGTCACGTTAGATGACGAAGTTGACCTATGACGTGTTAAAGGCGTTGCGGAGAGTGCCCAGGTGTGTACGGGACGCAGCACGTCAGTGGTGGAGAACTCCTTCAAGTCCAGCGTGGCCAACATTGCTGCCCACGAATTAGGACACACGTGAGTATACTTTGAGAGAGAGAGGGACATACAATACAATGGCAATACATCACAATGCAATACGATAGGATACGATACGATACGATACGATGCGATACGATGCGATAAAATCGTTATCGTTAGATGTGACTGATATCCACATTTATCAGTCCCAATGTCGAGAAAGCTGAAATCATAGCAGATTGAGACGTGAGAAAAGAGGCAGGTCATGGGATAAGATAAGATGCAATACAATACGATACGATACGATACGATACGATACGATACGATACGATACGATACTTAGAAATTAGAAAGAAGAAAGTATAGCGTGACGTATTAGTTATAAAACATCCAAAGCAAATTCTTCCCGGTAAAACAGCAAGCGCAAACGTGTTTCCAGAATGACGTTAGCCTCGGTGACTTTGACATCATGAGCAGTGGACCAGACCAGTTTGACACGACCTCATTTACATGATATCACCACGTGTGAATTGAACGATATGGTTATTCTTCATGGCTGGTTTCTCCCAAGTATGTATGTAGGATAAAGAAAGATAGTCAGATAGACAGACAGCCAACCAGATAGACGGACAGATCCAAGATTTGTAATTATTCCAATATGGTAATCAGAGCATTCAGGGGCGGACGAGGGGGGGGGGGGGGGGTTTCTGGGGTTTCCGGAACCCCCCCCCCCCCCCCAGCCAAAAAATAAAAATATTTTTGTGTGTTTTTTTGGGTTGAGTTTCAATTTTTGGGGTATTAATCAGTGACAAAATCTGCTGCCTGAAACTGGTAATGATTATCCTCAGAATGCACCAGATTGCACCATTTTGCATCCTTTTTTCAAAATTTTCCGGGGGGCATGCCCCCGGATCCCCCTAGCAAGCTACGCGCTTCGCGCCGTCGGCTCGGCGCTTCGCGCCTTCACACCCATATCTTCACAATATACTTTTGGAAACCCCCCCCATAAAATGAACTGATCCGCCCCTGGCATTAGTGCATGACAACTACAGATAAAAAAATAAAAAAAAAAGAATTAAAAAACAAGCCCCATATAAAAAGATACTAAATGCAAAGACATCAAAATCTCATGACTTTTCAAAAAAAACAAAATACATTTGTTCATTTCAGACTGAGTGCTGCTCACGACGGTACAGGCAACGTGTGTCAACCCAATCTTCAGAACGTGATGACGCCCGGTCTCTTTGTGCCCACGCAGGATCCCGCCACGCCACGAAACATCTTTCAGTTCTCTGCCTGCAGTGTGGCTTCCTTCATAACTTACCTGGCAGGGTAGGTACTTGGGTTAGGGAGGGAGAAGGTTGGAAACATCTTTCAGTTCTCTGCCTGCAGTGTGGCTTCCTTCATAACTTACCTGGCAGGGTAGGTACTTGGATTAGGGAGGGGGAAGGTTGGAAACATCTCTGAATTCTCTGGATGCAGTGTGGCTGCCTTCAAAACTTACCTGGCAGGGTAGGTACTTGGGTTAGGGAGGGGGAAGGTTGGACACATCTCTGAATTCTCTGGATGCAGTGTGGCTGCCTTCAAAATTTACCTGGCAGGGTAGGTACTTGGGTTAGGGAGGGGGAAGGTTGGACACATCTCTGAATTCTCTGGATGCAGTGTGGCTGCCTTCAAAACTTACCTGGCAGGGTAGGTACTTGGGTTAGGGAGGGGGAAGGTTGGAAACATCTCTGAATTCTCTGGATGCAGTGTGGCTTCCTTCAAAACTTACCTGGCAGGGTAGGTACTTGGGTTAGGGAGGGGGAAGGTTGGACACATCTCTGAATTCTCTGGATGCAGTGTGGCTGCCTTCAAAACTTACCTGGCAGGGTAGGTACTTGGGTTAGGGAGGGGGAAGGTTGGAAACATCTCTGAATTCTCTGGATGCAGTGTGGCTGCCTTCAAAACTTACCTGGCAGGGTAGGTACTTGGGTTAGGGAGGGGGAAGGTTGGAAACATCTCTGAATTCTCTGGATGCAGTGTGGCTTCCTTCATAACTTACCTGGCAGGGTAGGTACTTGGGTTAGGGAGGGGGAAGGTTGGAAACATCTCTGAATTCTCTGGATGCAGTGTGGCTGCCTTCAAAGCTTACCTGGCAGGGTAGGTACTTGGGTTGGGGAGGGGGAGGGGGAGGGTTGGAAACATCCTTGAACTCTCTATATTGACAAGAAGAGCGGGGTAGTACATGCGCTGAGAAGGATAGCACGCTTTTCTGTACCTCTCTTCGTTTTAACTTTCTGAGCGTGTTTTCAATCCAAACATATCATATCTATATGTTTTTGGAATCAGGAACCGACAAGGAATAAGATGAAGGTGTTTTTAAATTGATTTGGACAATTTAATTTTGATAATAATTTTTATATTTTTAATTTTCAGAGCTTGTTTTTAATCCAAATATAACATATTTATATATTTTTGGAATTAGAAAATGATAAAGAATAAGATGTACGTACATTTGGATCGTTTTATAAAAAAAAATTTTTTTTTACAATTTTCAGATTTTTAATGACCAAACTTACTCATTAGTTTTTAAGCCACCAAGCTGAAATGCAATACCAAACCCCGGCCTTCGTCGAAAATTACTTGACCAAAATTTCAACCAATTTGGTTGAAAAATGAGAGCGTGACAGTGCCGCCTCAACTTTCACGAAAAGCCGGATATGACGTCATCAAAGACATGTATCAAAAAAATGAAAACAACGTATGGGGATTTCATACCCAGGAACTCTCATGTCAAATTTCATAAAGATCGGTCCAGTAGTTTAGTCTGGGGGCGGGGATGTAGCTCAGTCGGTAGTGCGCTGGATTTGTATCCAGTTGGCCGCTGTCAGCGTGAGTTCGTCCCCACGTTCGGCGAGAGATTTATTTCTCAGAGTCAACTTTGTGTGCAGACTCTCCTCGGTGTCCGAACACCCCCGTGTGTACACGCAAGCACAAGACCAAGTGCGCACGTAAAAGATCCTGTAATCCATGTCAGAGTTCGGTGGGTTATAGAAACACGAAAATACCCAGCATGCTTCCTCCGAAAACGGCGTATGGCTGCCTAAATGGCGGGGCAAAAAACGGTCATACACGTAAAATTCCACTCGTGCAAAAAACACGAGTGTACGTGGGAGTTTCAGCCCACGAACGCAGAAGAAGAAGAAGTTTAGTCTGAATCGCTCTACACACACACACAGACAGACACACACACACACACACACACCACGACCCTCGTCTCGATTCCCCCATCTACGTTAAAATATTTAGTCAAAACTTGACTAAATATAAAAAGACGTATAATTAATTTATATCGTCAATGTTAACAGAAACAGTCATTTAAAAAATACAGTCTTAAGCCATCAACTTTTGTTTTTAAAAAAGTATAGAAATAGGACGTCCAATCAAATTACTTTGTCAATGTTAAAAAATACAGTCTTGACGTTCGTTTAAAAAAACTCAAATATTAAATCATTTATAATTGTATCTGAATATTTATATGATGTGCAAACAGATGTAACTTACCGTCAGTCCGATGTAAGTGTAGTAACTTCTGATCTCCGCTAAAAGGTCCAATGAGTTAGGGAAGCGAGTTTGCCAGCTGAAAATAAAGAAGCAAAACAATGATGGCATTTGTCAAACGAGAGCAAGAGAGAGAGAGAGCGAGAGAGAGAGAGAGAGAGAGAGAGAGAGAGAGAGAGAGGGAGAGAGAGTGAGAGAGAGAAAGAGAGAAAGAGGGAGAGAGAGAAAGAGAGAGAGAGAGAGAGAGAGAGAGAGAGAGAGAGAGAGAGAGAGAGAGAGAGAGAGAGAGAGAGAGAGAGAGAGAGAGAGAGAGAGAGAGAGAGAGAGAGAGAGAGAGAACAAGAACAAGAATTCTTTATTTAACGAGGGTAATAGCGTAAGCCGTGATCTGCTTTTTTACATCTGGCCCTCGCCCTAAAGAGGGACTAGTCTAAAATTGCTAAAGAGAGAGAGACTGAGAGAGAGATACAGAGAGAGAGAGACAGAGAGAGAGACAGACAGACAGACAGAGAGAGAGAGAGAGAGAGAGAGAGAGAGAGAGAGAGAGAGAGAGAGAGAGAGAGAGAGAGAGAGAGAGAGAGAGAGAGAGAGAGAGAGAAGAGCACAAGAGAGAAAGCGAGACAGACTAGTGACAGCCAGCCAAAAATCGACAGTCAGTCAAAACCGATAAACAGACAAACAATTAAGATCAAATACCCCCCCAACACACACACACAAACACACACACACAAACAAACACACACACACACACACACAAACACACACAAACACACACACAAACACACACACACACAGAACAAAAAATACACTCACGCTGCATAATCGGTATGGTCAATAACAAAGGCAGTCTCAACGGTGTGCTGGGTAGTGGCCTGTCGTTTTCTTCTTCTGTTGACCACCTTCCTTTCCATTTCTTCAGTAGGTTCTGTCAGTCACAAACATGCAAAGTGATAAATACATGGCCATTTTTTTTCCAGCATACACACACACAAATATATTCTTCCTACTTCTTTTTCTGCGTCCATTGGCTTAAATTCTTTTTTTACGTTTTTTTTTAACATGTATTGCCATTTTCACTCCGCCATTTAGGCAGGCATACGCCTATTTCGGAGGATGCATGTTTGGTATTTTCGTGTTTCTATGTCCCATCGAACTCTGAAAAGAATTACATGATCTTGTTCGTGCGCACTTGGTCTCGTGCGTGCGTGTACACACGGAGGGGCATAAGGCACTAGCAGGTCTGCACATAAATTCAATCAGTTCTAGGCGCTCTGCAGTGATGCCGTGTGAGATGAAATTTTATACGGCCAGTAGATTGCAGCCATTTCGGCGCATATTTACCTTTCACGGCCTATTATTCCAAGTCACACGGGTATAGGTAGATAATTATTAACTGTGCCTAAGCCAGGAAAGACCCTTTTGTCAATCATGGGATCTTTAACGTGCACACCCAATGTAGTGTACACGGGGGAGGGTTCGGACACCGAAGAGAGTCTGCACACAAAGTTGACTCTGAAATAAATTTCCGCCGAACCTGGGATCGAACTCACGCTGACAGCGGCCAACTGAATACAAATCCAGCGCGCTACCAACTGAGCTAAATCCCCGCCCGGGAGATCAGAACAATCTTCACCTTTAACCCACCAGATGCGAGGCCGGGATTTGAACACTCAACTTTCCGCATAGGATGCCGGTGTAACACGAAATTTTTACTCCACGAAAAATTTACTCCGGAATAAACATTTCGTACGAAATTTTTACTCCGAGTACACTTTTCGTACGAGAAAAGAACTCCCCAAGGCACGAAAAAATTACTCCCTCCACGAAATTTTTACTCCCCATTTTTTTTACTTACATTAAAAATCTCGTACCCAAAAATGGGATGCGGGCGAAGGGATAATGCCAATAAGTGATCTCGCGCAAACGAATGTCGCGCTACCCTCCATCCACCCCTTCCACCACCAAGACTAACAGGGGACAAGGGAGTAAAAATTTCGTACACCTGGCATGGGAGGTTAAATTGCTCGTGTTGGGGTGAAGTAATTTATTCGTTATTTATTCGTCAGGGGAGTAACATTTTTGTACGAAATGTTTACTCGGAACTCACCTGTCTTGGGGAGTAATTTTCTCGTGTAATGGGGGAGTGCTTTTTTCGTAAAGGGAGTAACTTTTTCGTACGAAATGTTTACTCCGGAGTAAAAATCTCGTGGGAGTAATTTTCTCGTGTTACACCGGCGTCTCATCTTCCAGGCTATCGCCCCCGTCAGGTATTCTTCTACTTTTATACACACGTATGCATTTGCACGTCTGGCTTTTTACGATCTTACGAAGAAAACTACTGACTTTCACCGTCCTCCAAAGCATCATCAAGGTCAAGGTCAAGGTCATCAAGGTCAAGGTCACCGTCAGCGTCAAGGCCACTTTGGTGTTCAAACTCAATGAAGTCAGGGACGGCAGTCATGACGGTGTGAGTATAGTCGTCACCAGCGGCACGCTTTCTGCGGGCTACAGGTTTCATGTCCATCTGGTTGCCATGATGACGAAGATTGCCGTCCTTGAAAGAAGATAAAAGATCTGAATATTGTGAAGTCTTACCTTCAGAGGTAACTTTGCTTTTTCAAAATGATAATTTAACCAGACAGAGATTGTAACACGGATGAATTCACGGGCGAATGAACCAACAAAATGCTATAGAAAATATAGAAGATGGAACTAAGGAAGAGAAACCAAAATAACAGTAAACAGAATTAAAAATAAATAATGTTCCGAACGGCTGTCCCTAAATTAATTCAAAGTTGACCTCGCGAAGTGTTCGCGGTTTTGTTTTTTTGTTTAAATGGAAAAGTCAGTGTCAAAGCTTCGCTCAGCGAATTTTATTAAGTAGACTTATATTGCTTAAACCAAACTAAACTGAACCAAATCAATCAAACCAGTAAATTAACAAATAATAACAACAAACAATCACACTGTTTGACAATTGACCAGGGTCAGTTTTCAAAAGACTCACCAGGAGGAACTGTCCATCCGGGGACTTCTTGACCATGAAGGAGGCTCCTCTGGACGGGTCAGCATACACTGACGATGAATCCTGTAAAGTGAAAAAAAAAGTGGATTAATAACATTCACTGGGTGTGAAGGAGGTGAATTATCCTTGGCGATCGGTGTCAGTATTCCCATATTATCTGGGGGAAAAACACATTTACATGTTTTGGAGCATAAACTGTACCGTACGGTATTTGTGGAGATGAGACAAGGGGTACAAAACATACTCCACAAAAAAAAGGAAAACTTTTGTGGGAACAAAATAAACAGCGGATTTACACAAAAGAGTGTTTTGAGCCATCTGTTGTGCTCCTTATTGTAGATGACTGGCTCGGTTTGTCGTAGCGTTGACGACATAGGCCATTTATGCCCGAGCGACATAAATATACAATGCTGAGAAGATCAGTTAGTGAAAATAAGCCATATGATGATAACTCAAATTACAAGATGTTATCTACACATTAGACATTTTAAAACATTCAGATGGTCCAACCGATCCACGAAATATGATATCTGTAAGCTCACGGGGGATAATGGGTTTACTTCAAAGTGTGGGGCACATCCCCACACTTTGAAGTAATTTACTTCAAAGTGTGGGATTACTTCAAAGTGTGGTGCAACAGTCGTGCCGCGTCTGCTATCCAGTTCGCGGTAGGATTAGAAAATATATATATATATACCAAACCGATGTCAAATACGAGCTGATTTGGTGAAATAAAGCACATTTCTACTTGCGAAACCCATCGAACAGCCATTAGGCTAAGCGAGAGAGTTCTCGTGATTGTTTTAATTAAAAAACTCATTCATAAAAACTAGAGACTAGGTTTCTGGTCAAAACGAATGATTAATCTGCTGTATCATTCGCTTGTCGGAAAGACAATCGGCCTACGCGCTCCTCTCTCAAATATGACCTTCTCTTGTCTACTGTCTCGGAAGATTTATTCTACTCCCAAATAGCACTTCTTTGCACCTCTTATGACTCCTTCGTCCTCTAGAATCCCGTACCCATACCAAATACGAGCTGATTTGGTGAAATAAAGCACATTTCTACTTGCAAAACCCATCGAACAGCCATTTCCGGTGCTCGATCGCGGACATTTTCAGCTTTGAAGGCTATTTACGGGCAAATATCAATCGCTCCCTGACTTTTTATGCATCGAGAAACACATTTAGTCATCGCTGAATCAGTAGCTTACCTTAAATCCCGACATAAATCAAACAATACCTAGAAAACAGACAAAACTTGCCTTCACACGTGTCATGAGCGGCATTCGGCTTCTGTTCGGCATTTGACCGGTTATCCCCCGTGAAGCTAGACAGTTGTTTGAACACCTTTTTTTCTCTCAAGTATATTGAACAAAGATATAAGGTTTACGCTGCTCAGTTTGTGGTCGCGGGTAGGAAAAATGTTATTTGTTTGTTTGTTGATTGTTCGTTTAGTTGCTTGTTTTCTTACTATGCTTGCTTGCTTGTTTTCTTGTTTTTCTGAAAATGCTAGTTTTTTCAATAACACCTCGAACAACCGTAAGTGTATGTCCAAAGAAAGAGAGAAAGAAAGAAAGGAACAGAAAAACGGACTAATACAGAAAAGAAAAGAAACTACTCATAACCAAAACCAAAACCAATCAGACAAAAAAACAAACACAAACAACACCCAACAAACAAGCAAACACACACACACACACACACACACACACACACACACACACACACACACACACACACACACACACACACACACACACACACACACACACACACACCCACACACACTAGAAGAAGAAAAATTGACAACACTCACATCGTTAAGTCCAGTAATCTCCCTTAGCCCATCTTTTCCCGCCAAGAACATGGGCGGGTATCGGGAACGTTGCAATCTGAGGATGACGTTTTCACCCCCAAGAGAAAATTGCATCACCAATACATCAGGCATTGACGATTCTCCTGCGTCACGTCTGACGCGATGATCGGATTGATGACGTATTGGTCGCAAGCTGACCACTTCTGGAAGAAGAGAAATGTTAAAGTGACTAAAGTTAATGTTTAATTATTTATAAATAAGTAAAGAAATTAATTAGATTGAAAGAAAACATTTTTAAATCAAGAAATGAAAATAATCAGTAGGTCAAACAGGTGTTAAGCTCACTTATTAAATAATCAATTAATCAAAACATAATCAAACAATCAATATGAGGAATGTAATTGGAACTGAAGCAATGTAATAAAAGACAAATGTTAAAGACAGAAAGGAGGAAAAGAACTCAACTCAACTCAACTCAAATTTTATTGGCTTCAATTTTCATAGAAGAATTTGTCTTGCGCTTGGGAGAAAGTAAGAGTATAACATATAAAAACAGCATTCATATCACATTTTTTTGTAATACTTTGTTCAACCTTTCAATGTTTTCTTTTTTGTTATTTCAATGAGATTGCCTCCTCCCCCCCCCCCCCCCCTTGAAGGAAGGAAGAAAGAAAGGAAAAGGGAAAAATTATAAAAAGATAAGAGTGCTTGAAACAAAAGGCAGGAACAAAAGGAAGAAGGAGAGGGGGGGGAGGGGGGAGGAGGCAATCTCATTGAAATAACAAAAAAGAAAACATTGAAAGGTTGAACAAAGTATTACAAAAAAAGGAAACATTCACACTCGAAGAAAGAAACAATATAGAAAAGACAATGTAAAGAAAGATAGAAAGACGAGCAAGACAGAAAAAAAAAGAAAAGGAAAGAAGAAAGAAAGATAGTAAGAAAGAAAGAAAGAAACAAACAAACAAACAAACAAACAAGCAAACAAACAAACAAACAAACAAACAAACAAACGATTAAACAAAGTAAGTACGGAAAACATAAAGACAGAATGCAAACAAACACACACAAAACGTAAGGCAGCACGCACAAAACTTGTCAGAAGGATATCAAATAACCAAAGGGAAGTAATCGCTCTTAATGCATACGACATGTGTAATAGAGTAAGCGAGAGTTGTACGGAACCTTTTCTCCTGGCACCTGAGAGAATAACAAGCATTGAAATGAACAAGCGACTTATTACTCTATTACACATGTCGTATGCATTAAGAGCGATTACTTCCCTTTGGTTATTTGATATCTTAACATCGCTCTGCCTCATTCTGTTTGAGATTGTCAGACGGATATAAGACAGAAAGGAAGAATGCGGTATTAAAGAGATATAGGCTTATGCAGAAATAAAAAAATAAGATGAAAAGAAACTATGTGGAAAATAAGAGGAAGAAACAAGATTGTAACAAACACAACAACATTCAAATCTCATACAACATTAACTTTTCCTAAAGTGCGCAGAAGCGGCTAAAAGAAGAAGAAGAAGAAGAAGAAGAAGGAGAAGAAGAAGAAGAAGAAGAAGAAGAAGAAGAAGAAGAAGAAGAAGAAGAAGAAGAAGAAGAAGGAGAAGAAGAAGAAGAAGAAGAAGAAGAAGAAGAAGAAGAAGAAGAAGAACAACAACAACAACAACAACAACAACAACAACAACAACAACAACAACAACAATAATTATAATAACAACAGCAACAAAATATGTAACGACAAAAGCACTCTCAAAATGCTAAATCGAATAGAAATCAATAACAATAACAATGTACTCACAAGAAATATCAATAACAATAACAATGTACTCACAAGAAATATCAATAACAATAGCAATGTACTCACAAGAAATATCAATAACAATAGCAATGTACTCACAAGAAATATCAATAACAATAACAATGTACTCACAAGAAATATCAATAACAATAACAATGTACTCACAAGAAATATCAATAACAATAACAATGTACTCACAAGAAATATCAATAACAATAAGGCAAAAAAAAAAAAAAAATAGGTGTGGTTACGGTAACATAGCCAAAAAAAATAGGGTAGGTAGGTAGGCAATCACTTTTTTTTTTTTTTTTTACTTTTTGTTCTAATGTGTACAAATTAAACATACTTGACAGGGAAATAAGTGTGCGACTCGGGCGCTTTCGCTTTCATTGCGTTTTTTGCACTCGTTTTTGTTTTTTTTTGGTTTTTTTGTTTGACAAATGTAATAAAAAGTTATAGGATCGGCCCCTAAAAATAGGGTAGGTCGGGTTACCGTAACCACACCTATTTTTTTTTTAGGCCTAACAATGTACTCACAAGAAATATGGACAATCAAACATTTATAAGAGCGTCCATCTTTTTGATGAGTACATTTTTATTGTTATCTACTTCTGTAGTTTTTTTCACCTGTTTGAATAGAAATCGTTTGTGAGAAAGAATAAGGACAGACAAATAAAGCTATAAAGAAAATAATACAAATAGGATATATATACAAAAATGAAATAAAGAGAACATTAGTATTACCTCCATCAACAGCTACAGGCGAAGCGGTAATCAACGCAGCGCAAGAAATAAATAAAACAATCGTCGTTTTTATAATCTCCATGGTTGCAAATATTCTCCGGCCTTCAGATTGCGCTATCATATAGTCGTCTTTTGTCAAACCTAAATTGCCTTATTGTTCTTTTTTCTCTATTTTTTTTTTTTTTTTTTTTTTTTTTTTGTCAAAGAAAGAGTTTTTCTGTCTTTTTTGTTGTTCTTCTTTATCTACGTCGTGTATTTCTCTCCTTTTCTCAGTACTTTCTTCTTCTCCTTCTGCGTTCGACAATTTTCAGTCTTCTTTTTCTGACAGATTTCTTATAGCTTTTTCTGTTGCTGACCGGTTCTAATTTCCTCTCTCAGCTCAGGTAAAGGTGTAACAATCGTAGGAGTTCTCTTTCCCCTTTCCAGATGTACCAGTTGAAGATCTCCAGTGTTTGTCAAAGTTGTAAGAAACAGATGGAGAGACCGCACTATATATAGCAATTCTTGCGCGGGGAAAAGCCGGATGCGTGCAGTCAACCGTGACCCATATACCCCCGCCTCCGAGTATGGTCATCTTCGCTTGTGCGTCACTCGCTGTCTCACCTGCAAGGATTGGACAGGTAAAGGCACAGGCACAGGAATGCCTTTCGTTCCGTGTTCTACTCTGCTGTATTATTCTCGTTGTTGGTTTTAACATTAGTTTATTGTATAGTTTTTAATGTCTCATTTGTTTTTGTACAAAACCATGGATTTTTAAAGATACAGCGGACAAGCACAACAAATTAAACTTATAATTCTACATGTTTTGTTTATCACAATGCTGAAATGGTTTTATTTTTTATTTTTAAATTTTTATTTTTTTTACTCTTATTCTGTAAACCAGTTACAAGTCTTAGTTTATTCTTAAGCCATATTATAGATTACCCCCTCTGTACAGCAAGGTTCCTTTTTACATTTAGTCAAGTTATGAATGAATGGTTCATGTCCAGTTTCTTGCAGTTGAATGTAGGCAAAACAAAAGAGATGATTTTTGGAGGAAAGAGTGATAATTGTGGTCCCTAAAAAGTGAGAATAAGCGACAAGGAAGTTGAACTTGTGGAAACCTTCAAATATCTTGGGGTTTCAATTGACAATAAGCTGACTTTTAGTGATCATGTTCATGCTGTTTATAAGAAAGCTCAGCAGCGACTTTTTCTTCTCAGGAAGCTTAAATATTTTAATGTCAATCAGAGTGTTGTGGAACTTGTGTATCGCAGTTTGATTGAAAGCATACTGACTTTTAACATTGTGACATGGTATGGTACCACAGATGTTAAAAACAAAGCTAAACTCCACCGCATTGTTGCGACGGCTAGCAAGCTTGTTGGGCAACCCCGACAGCTGACCAGTCTCTACGAAGCTGCCATTAAGCGGAAAGCTCTCAAAATTGTCCGTGATCCGATCCATCCTCTCAACCCCTGTTTCGAAATTCTCCCTTCAGGTAAACGTTATAAGGTCCCTTTGGCACGCAAAAACCAGTTTAAAAAGTCATTCCTGCCTTCTGCAGTCACCATTTTAAATTCTTCTCGCATCACGTAGAGGCTGGTCGGCTGGGAAAAAACAATGTGTACATGTGAAGGTGTGTGGGAAATATTTGTAATGTGATTACTCGGCTGTGAAACCCAACTCCTGTGATATGAGAGTGTAAATTCACATAGTGCAATATCATATTTGATTGTATGCCTTTTATGTTTTATGTTTTATGTGTGTCGTCCTATACAATTGTTGTTATAATCGTTTACAGGCAGGCAGGGTGTGCCGAAGAAAAATTTCCATTTTTATGTAATATTTTAATGGACAATAAAGTGCTGTTATTGTTATTGTTATTGTTATGACTAAATGTTTTAACATCGAGGGGGGAATCGAGACGAGGGTCGTGGTGTATGTGTGTGTGTGCGTGCGTGCGTGTAGAGCGATTCAGACCAAACTACTGGACCGATCTTTATGAAATTTGACATGAGAGTTCCTGGGTATGATATCCTCAGACGTTTTTTTCATTTTTTTGATAAATGTCTTTGATGACGTCATATCCGGCTTTTCGTGAAAGTTGAGGCGGCACTGTCACGCCCTCATTTTTCAACCAAATTGGTTGAAATTTTGGTCAAGTAATGTTCGACGAAGCCCGGACTTCGGTATTGCATTTCAGCGTGGTGGCTTAAAAATTAATTAATGACTTTGGTCATTACAAATCTGAAAATTGTAAAAAAAAAAAAAATTAATTTTTTTTTTTTTTTTTTTTTTCTTCTTCTTTTTTTTTTTTTTTAAACCTCAGTTGCATGCAGGTTTGCTAATACAATTATTTTTTTGCCTTATCATTTTTTTTTTTTTTTTTTTGTGGCTTGGAGCAAACCTTCTTCATAGGTCTTTTCTTTTCTCTGTCAAATGTGTACATTTTTATATCAATAAACCTTATCAGTAAACTAATATGTTTAAATAAATAAATACATAAAAGTAATCATAACATAAATTTATTCCTAATGTTCAGCTCAGTTTCCAATAATACACCCAAATCTAACTTTTTCCCATATCTAAATTTTCCAATGGTCATTTTGGTAATTAAAATACAATAATTCACAAAGTAAATATAATCACTTTTCAAACTTTCCCTATAATAACCCAAAAATACATTTTCTTCATTCAAAATGATGGCAACATGTATTTTCTTATACACAAAATCTTTACATATTTTCCAACCCTTCATCACCTCTTGGCAACTAAAAAAGAAATGTTCAAGGGTGTCTAATTCATTACAAACTTCACACTTATTCGATGTTCGTAATCCCATTTTGTTTAATAAAACAAAAAAAATAATTATAAAACGATCCAAATTTACGTTCATCTTATTCTCCATCATTTGCTGATTCCAATAACATATAAATATGTTATATTTGGATTAACAACAAGCTCTGAAAATTAAATATATAAAAATGATTATCAAAATTAAATTTTCCAAATCAATTTAAAAACACTTTCATCTTATTCCTTGTCGGTTCCTGATTCCAAAAACATATAGATATGATATGTTTGGATTAAAAACACGCTCAGAAAGTTAAAACGAAGATAGGTACAGAAAAGCGTGCTATCCTTCCCAGCGCAACTACTACCCCGCTCTTCTTGTCAATTTCACTGCCTATGCCGTGAGCGGTGGACTGACGATGCTACGAGTATACGGTCTTGCTGCGTTGCATTGCGTTCAGTTTCATTCTGTGAGTTCGACAGCTACTTGACTAAATGTTGTATTTTCGCCTTACGCGACTTGTTACATTTAGTCAAGTTTTGACTAAATGTTTTAACATTGAGGGGGAATCGAGACGAGGGTCGTGGTGTATGTGTGTGTGTGTGTGTGTGTAGAGCGATTCAGAGTAAACTACGGGACCGATGTTTATGACATTTTACATGAGAGTTCCTGGGAATGATATCCCTAAACATGTTTTTCATTTTTTTGATAAGTGTCTTTGATGACGTCATATCCGGCTTTTTGTAAAAGTTGACCCTCATTTTCAATAAAATTTATTGAAAATTTGGCCAAGCAATCTTCGACGAAGGCCCGACTTTGGCATTGCATTTCAACTTGGAGGCTTAAAAATTAATTAATGACTTTGGTCATTAAAAATCTGAAAATTGTAATTAAAATTACTGTTTTTATAAAACGATCCAAAATTACGTTCATCTTATTTTTCATCATTTTCTGATTCCAAAAACATATAAATATGTTATATTTGGATTAAAAACAAGCTCTGAAAATTAAAAATATATAAATTATGATTAAAATAAAACGTCCGAAATCGATTTAAAAACAATTTCATCTTATTCCTTGTCGGTTTCTGATTCCAAAAACATATAGATATGATATGTTTGGATTAAAAACACGCTCAGAAAGTTAAAACAAAGAGAGGTAGAGAAAAGTGTGCTATGCAGCACAGCGCAACCACTACCGCGCTAAACAGGCTTGTCAATTTCACTGCCTTTTGCACGAGCGGCGGACGACGGTCATTGTGAAAAAATGCAGTGCGTTCAGTTTCATTCTGTGAGTTCCACAGCTTGACTAAATGTAGTAATTTCGCCCTACGCGACTTGTTACTTGTATGTTGTAAACCCGTATACAGAATAATATAATAGTACCTGGTATTCAGACTTGGTCGTCTGACATTTTCTTCCACACGAGAGTACGTTGATTGTCTAACTCAGCCTGACGGCTTCGTTTGACACCAACTAATCGAGTATGGAAGAAATCTCTGTCACACGACCAATTAAGTCGGAATAGCAATTATGTCTCACAGCTTCAACAGAGGAGAGAACAAACACGTCATGAGTACTCACGCTTTGACAGAATAAACACACCAGCCATGATTATAGAGATATCTACTTATTTAAGGAAAGTGACCGAACAACTATGAGTGAGGTCTCGGCATGTGTGAATGACGTCACTGTCATCGTCACAGTCTGTATCTTTTGAAGCATCGCATTATTCATGACGTCTTTCTGTGTCTGCATCCGCGAAATGTTTGTTCTTTTCGGGGTCTTTGTCATCTATGTTCAGAACTCTATCCTTCTAGTTTCAGACTAACAGGCCTCCTGAGCGAGCCACTTTCCAAGGGAAGCTAAACTCGCGTATGGAAACAGTACTGTCGTCTGGGATGCCGTTTTCAGTATTCTCAGCGTTGAAGAATGTGTAAAGAGAAGAAATGACAACAGCAGGAGATAATAATGGAGGGGCGCTGGTTCTGTGCGACGCTTAGTTTTCGAGATAGGTGTGACCTCACGAAGAACAGGACGTCACATTCAGGGGGAAGCCGATGAGGCTGCATTTCTTCGGGAGGGTGCCCGCAAAAATAGATCTACACGGTTCGAGAGGGACAGTTGAGCTTGGAACATGTTTGCATAATAGAGTGTCTTCCCTTTGTTCTTCTCGTGATAACGTTATTTTGTATGAATACGATTCACTTGCAAAATTAAGTATACGACTTGGTGTTTTAGTGATAAATGTAGATAGAAATGTGTAATACAGACAAAGCAAACAAATAAACTTGTTTTTCTCGTGAAAATGTTGCGTTGTGCGGGAGTTTGGGCGGCCACGTGATGTACACAAAGCAAAGTGCGGGACGGACTCTGCTCTGTGCTGTAACACTGGCAAGTTCAAAACACGAGAAAAACGATTTTGTTATGCGGGCAGCCACGGGGGATATATGTATTTTTCAAATGGTTGTAAAATAAGTCTTGTATTTATCACCGTACTCAGGCCCTGTTCTTTTTTTCGTCACACCAAAAACCCTTATTTCTTGTGAGCTGCCCTGCATTAAGAAATAAAAGTCGTGTGTGCATTTTGGGGCTTTTGGAGGGACGATTTCAAGTTTGAATCCGTTCTTGCGCATGCTCCAAAGCGTGTAACATACAATCTTGCACACGTTTGCTTTAGTAGTGGCAAAGCGTGTGACATAACTATTTATTCTTTAGCTCAAGTAGATGAGTCTCTCTTTAGAGCGAAACCCCTAGGTATACCTAGAGACCCCACGTTTTTCTAGTACCACCTCGTGAAATAAAGAATTGTCATCGTCCTGTGTCTGTACGCGTGTGACTAACGTTGACGTTGTACCCTAAGGATGTTTTGACGTTTGCGAAAGTCGGTGACAGTGTAAGCAACAAATGTTCAAAGGTGTTTGATTGTTATCGAGTTTGGTACGTACTCGACTGTTTACACCTGTGCTACATTAAGTTGCCGCAGGGGATGTGACTTTTGATCCTCCTCCCTGATTCGTAGGTAAGATTTCGAAATTGTTGTCAGCGGGTTTTTTCCCCGCAAGAAGTCAATATTTTGCTGTCTTCAAGAATAGGAAAAGAAAGGCGGCAGGATTAATAGGGGAGAAAGAGAAAGAAAAAAATAAACAAACAAAATAACAACCAAACAAAGTAGGAAATTATCAAACAAACAACAAAACTCAGCAAGGAAACAAAAGAAGGGAAGGAGGAACAAGGGAAGGAAGAAAGACTCTCATTTTGAGTATTCGTAATTGACCCCATAAACATATTCTGGTACAGCGACACATACACTCCCGCGCGCTCGCACACGTACACACACAAAGAGAGAGAGAGAGAGAGAGAGAGAGAGAGAGAGAGAGAGAGAGAGAGAGAGAGAGAGAGAGAGAGAGAGAGAAGGGGGGGGGGGGAGAAAGAGAGGGAGAAAGCGTGAGAGACAGAGAGAGAAAAGAGAGACATTAAGAGACTGAGACAGAGTGAGGTTCAGACATTCTAAACATTTAATAATTAATCGCACACTTGATCGCAATGCTAAAACAATAAAGAAACAATGCGCATTCACACACAAACACAAAATCTTCGTTTCATCAGATACCAAGTTTATTTGTAATACACCCACACATGTTATATCACTGATATAACAAAACAAAACAAAAATACATACATTTCTCTCTTGAACACATAATGAAAATTGTTCATTGCTTCGAGCATCTTTTTTTTAGTTTTTAGGTTTAGATGCGTACCTTTCAAGTCATCATAAATAAATCAATAATCGATCTATACCATAGCCGCAAAGGAATGAATTTCATGTAGAACATGGTTTTCTTGAACATTTATTGGTTGAGGTAAATGAGCAGATTAGCTCACTAAATAATAACCGAGAAAATAACTTCATACCAAACGATATCAATGTATGACAAAATAACAATGTGAATTGTATATGATACCACAAAGCCATGGCAGCTATACCAGGAATGTCGATTCTGATATGTAAAGATCACATGGACTCAGTTACATGGAGTTACAGGCAAACTTCGAGTTACTTAACGGATGGCTTTAAACCGATGCAATTAACGCAAATGAATTGTGCTAAATTAAGACAGGTGAAGTGGATACACATTTGACTAAATATTGCAACCTGAGATTCACTATGGCACGCGACAAAGATGGCAATGTTGAACAATAGAGATTGTGTAACAAAAAAAATCAAAGATTGAAAGAAATAACCCACGAAAAAAAGGAGAATATACCCAAAAACATTCAGATCCCAAACCTACCTCCTCCGTGTTACAAGGTCATCAACCCGACAGGTAGATCAAGGTACATCGTTTTGACCACAAACACCTGAATCCAGAACCATCCTACGCCGACACTTTCGATAAAAAGGTTTTGTAAAATCCAGTGTTTTTGTGACGAGAACTACTCTATTTTGACGAAATATACTCACTTTTGACGAGATTTACTCTGTTTTGACGAGATCTAACCTATTTTGACAAGATTGACCCTATTTTGACGAGATCTACTCTATTTTGACGAGATCTACTCTATTTTGACAAGATCTACTCTATTTTGACGAGATCTACTCTATTTTGACGAGATCTACTCTATTTTGACGAGATCTACCCTATTTTGACAAGATCTACTCTATTTTGACGAGATCTATCCTATGTTGAGGAGATCTACTCTATTTTGACGAGATCTACCTTATTTTGGCGAAATCTACTCTGTTTTGACGAGATCTACCCTATTTTGACGAGATCTACCCTATTTTGACGAGATCTACTCTATTTTGACGAGATCTACCATATTTTGACGAGATCTACCCTATTTTGAGGAGATCTACTCTATTTTGACGAGATCTACTGTTTTGGAATTTCCTACCTTCAACCTCAAGGGACTTTTGTGAATACGTTTTGTTGCTGTTGTTGAAATGTTGTTGTTGCTGCTGTTATTCTAATGTTGTAGTTATTATCGTTGTTTTTGCTTTGGTTTGTTTGAGTTTGTTTGCGTTTTTCTAGTCTGGTTGATTTTTGACCACAAACTTGTTTTCTACAAAGTTTTAACTTTTTAATTCAATCAACATACTTTCATTCAATTGTGGCATATTTCAAACCGTAAGTCATTGAACACCGTGCCCCTCTAACTATGGATGGCGGGAAAGGGAGAGAGAAACAAGTCGCGTAAGGCGAAAATACAACATTTAGTCAAGCTGTCGAACTAACAGAATGAAACTGAACTCACTGCATTTTTACAGCAAGAGCGTATACTCGTAGCATCGTCAGTCCACCGCTCGATGCACAGGCAGTGAAATTGACAAGAAGAGCGGGATAGTAGTTGCGCTGAGAAGGATAGCACGCTTTTCTTTATCTCTATTCTTTTTAACTTTCTGAGCGTGTTTTTAATCCAAACATATCACATCTATATGTTTTTGGAATCAGGAACCCACAAGGAATAAGATGAAATTGTTTTTAAATCGATTTTGAAAATGTTATTTTAATAATAATTTTTATATTTTTAATTTTCAGAGCTTGTTTTTAATCCGAATATAACATATTTATATGTTTTTGGAATCAGAAAATGATGAAGAATAAGATAAACGTAAATTTGGATCGTTTTAAAAACAATTTTTTTTTTTTTACAATTTTCCGATTTTTAATGACTAGAGAAGTCATTAATTAATTTTTAAGCCACCAAGCTGAAATGCAATACCAAAGTCCGGCCTTCGTCGAAGATTGCTGGGCCAAAATTTCAATCAATTTGATTGAAAAATGAGGGTGTGACAGTGCCGCCTCAACTTTTACAAAAAGCCGGATATGACGTCATCAAAGGCATTTATCGAAAATTAGAAAAAAAACGTCCGGGGATACACCACAACCCTCGTCTCGATTCCCCCCTCTACGTTAAAACATTTAGTCAAAACTTGACTAAATGTAAAAAGAGCATAATTTTCCCGAAAGGCTAAGCTTCGGTTTTCGGTACCGGTTGTGCTCGGGTGCTTCCACGTCAGACTAGAAAGCCAGTCACACAACAACAATGTAATAACAGGCTTTTATACGAGGAAGAACCATCCCTCTACTTGGACATATACCAAAACTTAACAACCCGACTGCTTCCTGTGCAGAATAGGAATTTTGACACTGAGACAGACAGACAGGCAGACAGACAGACAGACAGACAGACAGACAGACAGACAGACAGACAGACAGACAGACAGACAGACAGACAGACAGACAGACAGACAGACAGACAGACAGACAGACACTTATGATACAAATAATGAACTTATCTTAGAACCGTAGATGCAACTCGCTTGCAAGATGCCGGCGAGGTCATCAAAAAAACAAGTCGCGTAAGGCGAAAATACAACATTTAGTCAAGTAGCTGTCGAACTCACAGAATGAAACTGAACGCAATGCAGCGCAAGACCGTATACTCGTAGCATCGTCAGTCCACCGCGCACGGCAAAGGCAGTGAAATTGACAAGAAGAGCGGGGTAGTACTTGCGCTGAGAAGGATAGCACGCTTTTCTGTACCTCTCTTCGTTTTACCTTTCTGAGCGTGTTTTTAATCCAAACATATCATATCTATATGTTTTTGGAATCAGGAACCGACAAGGAATAAGATGAAGGTGTTTTTAAATTGATTTGGACAATTTAATTTTGATAATCATTTTTATATTTTTAATTTTCAGAGCTTGTTTTTAATCAAAATATAACATATTTATATATTTTTGGAATCATAAAATGATACAGAATAAGATGTACGTAAATTTGGATCGTTTTATAAAAAAAAATATTTTTACAATTTTCAGATTTTTAATGACCAAACTCACTCATTAGTTTTTAAGCCACCAAGCTGAAATGCAATACCAAACCCCGGCCTTCGTCGAAAATTACTCGACCAAAATTTCAACCAATTTGGTTGAAAAATGAGAGCGTGACAGTGCCGCCTCAACTTTCACGAAAAGCCGGATATGACGTCATCAAAGACATTTATCAAAAAAATGAAAAACACGTATGGGGATTTCATACCCAGGAACTCTCATGTCAAATTTCATAAAGATCGGTCCAGTAGTTTAGTCTGAATCGCTCTACACACACACACACAGACAAACAGACAGACACACACACACACACAAACACACATACACACACACACACACACACACACACACACACACACACACACACACACACACACACATACACCACGACCCTCGTCTCGATTCCCCCCTCTACGTTAAAATATTTAGTCAAAACTTGACTAAATATAATGATGCTAGCTAAGTAACACACGAACACTGGATTTGTTCTATCTTTCTTACTTTCGAAATGTCAAGGTTGTGTTCGTATAACAGCCTAGGCACCTAGGTTTGTGGGAATTGAACTGAGAGGCCACAGAATATACAGATACTTTGCACAAGAATATAGAGTTGATAGCAACATTGCCTATCAAAGTTTTTGTAATTTTGAGATGAAAAATTCGTGTGTAGATAAATTTGACTCTGTGGAGTCCCTCAATTTAAAAATCAGCCCTCCCTAACACCCCCCTCCTTCACCCTCTATACCCACCAAAACAAACAAACCCAAATCTAAACAAAACGAATAAAACACCCCTTTTTCTTGCTTGATAATACAAATCATCTTTTTTGTGAAGGTTAAAAACAAATATAAACTGAGCAAAACAATTATTGCACCCATTTTCGTACCTCAACTAAAGCATTCATTCACCTGTCATTTTATTCAAACTTTATATGCCGTTAAAGGCCCTTCACTTGGCTACCTTGCACACTTTGCGGATTAAAGATTTCTGTTGTAGGTATTACGTGACCGCCGCCGAAGTGACCGCCGCCGAAGTCAGGGTACCCCCAAAATCGACCTGACAAAAACCATAGTCCCGTATTTTAAAATCTGTACAAATTCAGGATTTGCTGATAAGAACAAATTCTGCATATCGATGGATATGCCATATCTATTGAATGATTTTGGTATTTTCTTTGATTGTGCCAATTCTCCTATCTCTCTGGCATGTACTGGGTGCTTTGTGACCAGTTTCTTCCCTAGACTGTATTGAAAAATGCGTCCGTGTGAGCTGACCCCCACTTGTGACCAGTAGCAAAGAACAACTCATATACATACATACATACACTCTTCAAAAAAGTTAAGGATCACTTTTTTACAGGCACGCCACACAAAACAAACAAGACCGAATTCTTTCATTTTTTAAAAATTATATAATTCAACAACCATGCAAGGAGTAATGACAAACAAAGCAAAGATCGAACGCAGCAGCGACAATTTAGCTAAAGTGTGTCAAACGTGACAACCCTCGAAAATGGAATTCATAACAATGTGAATCAGTGTCAATAACGCGTGTGCCCTCCGTTGTGTGCCAGGCAATCAACACATCTTTGGCGCATGGAGTGGATCAGGTTGCATATGAATGCTCTGGTAACTCAATTCCACTCCTGCTGGAGCCATTGCAGCAGTTGACCCAGATTGGCAGGAGGAGGGTGATGTTGCTGTACCCGACGACAAAGCTCGTCCCACATGTGCTCTATGGGGTTCAGGTCCATCCTGTTGACCCTGGCCTGCTGGATGAAGGTGTTTACAGCTGCAGAGCGATGGGGAGGTGCGTTGTCATCCTGAAGAATCGCACGAGGGCCGATCGCTTGGAGGGCTGGAACGACCAGGGGTTGCAAGATCTCATTCTGGTAGCGGACACCGGTCAAGTTGCCCATTTCATGGTACAGAGGTGTCCTTAGACGTGTGCTGATCCCTCCCCAGACCATCACAGAGCCTCCGCCAAAACGCTGTCGTTCCAGAACAGCGCCTCCTGCGAAGCGCTCTCCGCGATGCCTCCACACTCGCATGCGACCATCAGCAGGTTCCAAGCAAAAGCGGGACTCATCTGTAAACAACACCTGAGCCCACTGCTGACGTTGCCACCTCACATGTTGAGTGCACCAGGCTCGGCGAGCTGCTCGGTGATTAGCAGTCAGGGTTGTTCCTCGGACTGGACGCCTTGCACGCAAGCCAAAGTTGTGTAAGCGGTTTCGGATCGTCTGACCACTAACAACAGTGTTGGTGGTAGCTTGTAGGCGTTGCCTAATGTTGTTTGCCGTAGCCATTCTTTGTTGCATGGCCTGCCTCTGAATGAAGCGATCCTCTCTGTGTGTGGTGACTCTGGGCTGACCAGAACGTTGTCGCTCCTGCACTCTTCCAGTTGTGTGGAATCTCTGTTTTGGTCTGATGTTGACAGAGGGAGCCACTGCAAGCCTCTGGGCCACTTGCCTGGCAGCAACACCGTCTTGTAGCCATCCTATTGCCCTTCCTCTATCCAAATCGCTCGGTTTTGTTCGTGGGGGCATGTTGCTACTGTGCATAATTGTGTCAGCGTGTCAACCTTTAACACAAGCTGGTGAGCGATGTTCATAGCCAGGACCCTGTTGTAGCACGTGCATCACAACCTTTTGCCCTGGCATGCGTTCCGCACATTTCATGGGGCTATAAAAAAACCACCCTTTTTCTTCCAAAATGCCGAAGCTTTTGAGAAGTCCCACAAAGCCTCCCAAACAAAATTCTAGTTCAAGACTCATTGTTCTTTTTTTAATTCAAACACATTAAACTTTTAAATCATTATGTCGATGTTTAATTTTGTGGCAATTTTTGGCTCACGTAAGTGTAGCCTATGCGATCGTAACTTTGTCTGTCTGTGCGTTTGTGCGTGTGTGTGTGTGTGCGTGCGTGTGTGTGTATGTCTGTGGTAGAAACTCTAACATTTGAAGACGTCACATTACATTGACGTCACATTATGACGTAAGAGGGTTAGACGTCACGCGAAGGAAGTACTGAAAGTCTCGGTCATTATTATTTTGAGCGCGCCGAGACTAGTTGGCAGTCGTGTCCTGTAAGTAGGCTACATGCAGACAGACAGATCTAGATCTAGTGTCTCGCTTTCTTGCACAGTTTCACCTATGCTCTTTCTCTCTCTGTGTGTGTGTGTGTGTGTGTGTGTGTGTGTGTGTGTGTGTGTGTGTGTGTGTGTGTGTGTGTGTGTGTGTGTGTGTGTGTGTGTGTGTGTATGTGTGACGGAGTGATTGAGTTTGTGTTACTGTTTGTCGATTTCTTACGTGAGCCTTGATGGCTTCGCCTCTTGTTTATAATTAGATCCCTTTTTTCAACCGATCCTTAACTTTTTTTTTTTTCTTTTTTTTCTCCTTTTATTATTACATGTTTGTCTACCATAATTTACCATTATTATTTTGACATTATTTCAAATTTGTTATATTAAAATCGTCCGCCAAATTTCATTTGCTTTTAAGAGTACGCTTATAAGCCTAGCTTGTTGTGCTCCATGTTCCTTATTTCATGTATGCGGTAATAGTACCAATGGAATTTATTGAATAAACTTGTTTAAACCACATACACACATACACCACCACCCTCGTCTCGATTCCCCCCGTCTATGTTAAAACATTTAGTCAAAACTTGACTAAATGTAAAACGAAGATGGTGAAGAAGAAGAAAACAAACAACAACAACAACAACAACAACTCAACTCCAGGGCCGGACTACCGGGGGGGTTATGGGGGTTGCGCAACCCCCCCCCCCCCCCCCCTAGCCTAAACATGTACCTTACTTATTTAATTTTTTTTTTATTATTGCTTATTTTATGCCGTTTCATGCAAGGAGCGACCATTTTCCTATCTCAGAATATGACCTACCCGTCAGCTTCAGGGGGCTTCGCCCCCTGACCCCCACAACGAGGGGGGGGGGTTCTAGGGTTTCCGGACCCCCCCCCCCCCCCAGCCAAAAAATAAAAAAATAATGAATGAGGTATGCATTTCTTTATTTTACATTGAGTTTCAATTTTTGGGGTATTAATCAGTGACAAAATCTGCTGCCTGAAACTGGTAATAATCATCCTCAGAATGCACCAGATTGCACCATTTTGCATCCTTTTTTTCAAAATTTTCCGGGGGGGCATGCCCCCGGACCCCCCTAGCAAGCTAGGCGCTTCGCGCCGTCGGCTCGGCGCGAAGCGCCTTCACACCCATATCTTCACAATATACTTTTGAAAAAAAAACAGTCATAAAATGAACTGATCCGCCCCTGCTGCCAGGGGAGACATCCCCCTGGGCCACCACTGGCAACCCCCCCCCCTCCTCTTCGCCTAGTCCGGCCCTGAACTCAACTCAACTCAACTCAAATTTTATTGGCTTCAGTTTCCACATAGA
>NC_090255.1:8280578-8315963 GCF_037325665.1 Littorina saxatilis
ATGTTTTGATGGCGTTTTTTTGTAATTTTGTTGCTGTTGTTGTTGTTCTTGTTGTTGTTGTTTTTTTGCTTTTTTTCTTTCTTGTTTTTTTACCACAAACTTCTTTTTAACAAATGTTGAACTTTTTAATCCAAAACAACATATGTGCATTCAATTGTGGCATATTTCAAACAGTAAGTGATTGAACACCGTATCCCTCTAGCTGTGGATGGGGGGGGGGGGGGATAACTTTTCCGGAAGGCTAAGCGTCGATTTCCGGTTCCGGTTGTGCCAGATGCTCAAGTCCTTTCCTTGAAAACTTTGTTTGGCAAAACAAATCTCCTTTCTACCCAGGCTTTTACACGATGAAGAACCATCCCTCCACTTGGACATTAACCAAAACTCAACAGCCCGACTGACCGCAACACGGTGGCCTAGTGGTAAGGCGTCCGCCCAGTGAGCGGGAGGTCGTGGGTTCGAACCCCGGCCGGGTCATACCTAAGACTTTAAAATTGGCAATCTAGTGGCTGCTCCGCCTGGCGTCTGGAATTATGGGGTTAGAACTAGGACTGGTTGGTCCGGTGTCAGAATAATGTGACTGGGTGAGACATGAAGCCTGTGTTGCGACTTCTGTCTTGTGTGTGGCGCACGTTATATGTCAAAGCAGCACCGCCCTGATATGGCCCTTCGTGGTCGGCTGGGCGTTAAGCAAACAAACAAACAAACAAACAAACAAACAAACAAACAAACAAACAAACAGCCCGACTGCATCCTATGCAGAGTAGGGTTTGGATTATATGAATTAATTTCTTTGCGCACACCAGTGGCTTCACATGCAATTAGGCCTAAAAAAAAATAGGTGTGGTTACGGTAACCCGACCTACCCTATTTTTAGGGGCCGACCCTATAACTTTTTATTACATTTGTCAAAAAAAAAAAAGAGTGCAGAAAACGCAATGAAAGCAAAATCGCCCGAGTCGCACACTTATTTCCCTGTCAAGTAAGTTTAATTTGTACACATTAGAAAAAAAAGTAGAAAAAAAGAAAAAGTGATTGCCTACCTTCCTACCCTATTTTTTTTGGCTATGTTACCGTAACCACACCTATTTTTTTTTTGCCTTAATGAACAAAATTGCAGATCAAATGTGACCCTCCACCACGGAATGAGTCAAGTCAAGTCAAGTCAAGTCAATATTTATTTCAAAAAACCTCTAGGGTTACATGTCGCATGTCACCTTTGCATGATTGTTATATTTTTTCTTAAAGAGTTTTTGTATGCTCTATCCAGTGGTAAAAACCGTTTTAGAAAAGAGCAAAAACTGTTCGAGTTATAAGCCTGACACCCCCGGGACGTATATTAGGCCTATCGCAGAACAGCGCAAGGTGACATCCGACCCATTTCGTGGTGGAGGGTCACATATGCGTTATTGAGCAAGCGATAGTTATACGGAACCAATCCCCTGGCACCTGAGAGAATGACAAGCATTGAAATGAACAAGCGACTTCCATCCTCCGTGATGATGAAATTTCAAGTATTTCATCTGAGAGTTTTTTTTCTGAAAGAAAACAAAAAAGAGGTCAAGATATTTGAGGATGAAAGTCGCTTGTTCATTTCAATGCTTGTTATTCTCCCAGGCGCCAGTAGATTGGTTCCGTATAACTCTCGCTTAAATAGCGCTCTGTTTCATTTGTTTAAGATTCTCAAAATTGCAGAATGACTATACGTGTGCTGTTCTTACTCTGCGCAAAGAACACCCAAGGCTGTTGATGTTTGCTATTTATCTAAGTAGAGGACTGGTCTTATACCATGTAAATGTCTGTGCAGATCTAAAGTTGTGAGCGAAATATTAGGCCAAGACAAAGAATCTTTGTCTCCGGAGACCAGGCCAATAATGTAAGTTCGGTTTGTTGGTTCATTTTTTTTTTTTTTACTTAAACAAAAATTAAGTTTCTTTTTCATTGGGGTCCTGATTTGACCTATATGGTCCGCTGGACCCAAAAAGCAACAACTAACTAACTAACTATTCTTTTTCACTAACATTCGCGTATGTGGCGTTTAATTGGCCGACAATCGTGCGAAGATGTCGGAGAAGAGTAACTTTCCTTGTAAAGTCTGCAATTTTTTTTTTTTTTGAAGGGTAAAAAAACTAGGGTCGGAGGGAAAAAATAGAGTCGGCCAAGGACGCAGACACAAGAAACTTTATTTTGTCAGCCTAAAGCAAGCACGGGAGGGAGTGTACCTTTGGTCGGGCCATGTTTTACTTAGGCCAAAAAAAAATAGGTCTGTTTACGGTAACATAGGCCAAAAAAATAGGGTCGGTAGGTCGGGAATTTTTTTTTTTTTTTTTTTTTCCAAAAAACCATATTTTTATGTTATTTTGCCAAAAAAACAAGATTTTTATTTTTTTTTTCCCAAATGCCAAAAAAAAGTCTAGGGTCGCACGAAAAAACTAGGGTCGGTCGGGTTACCGTAAACAGACCTATTTTTTTTTTGGCCTTAGTAGTAATAACGCCTACGTTGAGAACGCCGACCTTGCGAACGCCGACCTTGAGAACGCCGACCTTGAGAACGCCGACCTTGAGAACGCCGACCTTGAGAACGCCAACCAGCACGCCTGGAATCGAGACAGGCCTGGCAGCAGGGAGAGGGATGGCGTCTGGACCTAAAACACTCGAAGTATTTACGGTACTGGCAGTGCGTGCAGTCCTTGGGCAGCGCGGTGGTGGTGGTGGTGGTGTCCGTAGTAGTAGTCGTTTCTGGTGTAGTAGTAGTCGTTTCTGGCGTAGTAGTAGTCCTTTCAGGCGTAGTAGTAGTCGTTTCAGTCGTAGTTGTAGTCGTTTCTGGCGTAGTGGTAGACGTTTCTGGTGTAGTAGTAGTCGTTTCAGGCATAGTTGTAATCGTTTCAGGCGTAGTAGTAGTCGTTTCTGGTGTAGTAGTAGTCGTTTCAGGCGTAGTTGTAGTCGTTTCTGGCGTAGTTGTAGTCGTTTCAGGCGTAGTAGTGGTCGTTTCAGGCGTAGTAGTGGTTGTTTCAGGGGTAGTAGTAGTGGTTTCTGGCGTAGTAGTAGATGTTTCAGGGGTAGTAGTGGTTTCTGGCGTAGTAGTAGTTGTTTCAGGGGTAGTAGTAGTGGTTTCTGGCGTAGTAGTGGTTGTTTCAGGGGTAGTAGTAGTGGTTTCTGGCGTAGTAGTGGTTGTTTCAGGGGTAGTAGTAGTGGTTTCTGGCGTAGTAGTGGTTGTTTCAGGCGTAGTAGTAGTCGTTTCAGGCGTAGTAGTAGTAGTCGTTTCAGGCGTAGTAGTGGTTGTTTCAGGGGTAGTAGTAGTGGTTTCAGGCGTAGTAGTAGTCGTTACAGGGGTAGTAGTAGCCGTTTCAGGCGTAGTGGTAGTCGTTTCAGGCGTAGTAGTAGTCGTTTCAGGCGTAGTGGTAGTCGTTTCAGGTGTAGTAGTAGTCGTTTCAGGCGTAGTAGTAGTCGTTACAGGGGTAGTAGTAGTAGTTGCAGTTGTGGATCCGTTAAAGGAGACAAAAGCCTGAGTGACAGTAGCAGCATCCTCACACAGCCCGCGAGAACAGATCTGAAATGACAGCAGTGAGGGGTGTTTTATTGCTTTTTCTGTGTGCCAATTCTGTGTTCAAGACAAGAAAATGATGAATCACAAAACAAGAAATGTAGGTTAATGGCACGTTAATTATTGACAAAACAAAACGTTACATTTACTAGTTCGTCGACCAAGTGGTCTTTTATTCAGACAGACAGACAGACAGACAGACAGACAGATAGACAGACAGACAGACAAACACTTCTGATACAAATAATGAACTTATCTTAGAAGCGTGGTTGCAACTCGCTTGCAGGATGCCGGTGTAACACGAAATTTTTACTCCACGAAAAATTTACTCCGGAGTAAATATTTCGTACGAAATTCTTACTCCGAGTACACTTTTCGTACGAGAAAAGAACTTCACAAGGCACGAAAAAATGACTCCCTCCGCGAAATTTTTACTCCCCATTTTTTTTACTTCCAGTAAAAATCTCGTACGCAAAAATGGGATGCGGGCGAAGGGATAATGCCAATAAGTGATCTCGCGCACACGAATGTCGCGCTACCCTCCTTCCACCCCTTCCACCACCAAGACTAACAGGGGACAAGGGAGTAAAAATTTCGTACACCTGGCATGAGAGGTTAAATTGCTCGTGTTGGGATGAAGTAATTTATTCGTTATTTATTCGTCAGGGGAGTAACATTTTTGTACGAAATGTTTACTCGGAACTCACCTGTCTTGGGGAGTAATTTTCTCGTGCAATGGGGGAGTTCTTTTTTCGTAAAGGGAGTAACTTTTTCGTACGAAATGTTTACTGCGGAGTAAAACTCTCGTGGGAGTAATTTTCTCGTGTTACACCGGCGAGGTCATCAAGACAATGTTGGTTATTAACACACGAACTCTGGATTTATGATATCTTTCTTACTTTGGAAATGTAAACGTTTCTGTGTGTATAACAGCCTAGCACCTAAGTTTGTGGGAGTTCAACTCAGAAGCCACGGAATTTACAGATACTTTGCACAAGAATATGGAGTTGATGGCAACGTTTGATTCCTATTTAAGTTTTTATTTTCGAGAAGAACAGAAATTCGTGTGTTGATAAATTTGACTCTGTGGAGTCCCTCAGTTTAAAAATCAGCCCTCCCTTCTGGTCTCCTGTTTTTTTTTTTTTTTTTTTTTTTTTTTAGCATCAAAATGATCATATGTCATCATATATTGATCTTTTTTTAAAACAATATTCGCATCATAATGTATGGCTGTCTTTACATTATATCAAAGAAAATAAACAATAATTTGTTTTTAATTAATAAAACTTCAGACTAACGAAATCTCAAAACAACATGATTTCCAAAAATAATTTCCAGTGTTAATCGTGAATCGGTTTTTTTAAAAATGCTTACGCACATCTTTGCGATTAAAATAATGTGATTAATCTTCTTCATATTTTTGCTGTTACTTTTTATACCAAAAAGCACATCTGTAACATTCAACCTAATTCTTTCACCAATGTTTACTAAAATGTACATTTCAATATATTTCCAAAACCTGAGCACTGTTGGGCACTCAAAGAAAAAATGCTCCAATACATCAAGTTCATCCTTACAATATGTACAGTTTTTATCAGCCTTCACTTTCATTTTACACAATAAAATATTAGTTGGATAAATGTTTTGCAATATTTTCCAATGCAGTACACGTAATCGAACTTCACTAGTGACAGTGGCTGCTAAGTTCCAATTCTTTTCGTCAATTTCAAATCCTAATTTTCTTCTCCAAAATCCTTCTGAACAGGGTTGGCTGTATTGTTTTCCTACCAGAATCTTTCGAATTTCTTTTACTGATTTAACTTTTTTCCCACAGAAGGTCGGAATGTCACAGACTGAACAATTTACATCGTTTATATCGACATTTCTTAAAAGGTGAAGTACAGCTATTCGAACAACATTGTACTCAAGCAATCTATTTGCAGTGTAGCCAGTTCTTTCACACACTTCTTCATATGTAGAAAAACGTCCATTCTCACACACATCGTTCACATACATTATACCACTTTTAATCCAATCCGCAAAAAAGAGTGGGTTTCCTTGACAAATTATATCTTTGTTGTTCCACAACAAACCGGAAACAGAATTACCATTATTATCGACTTGATTGTTATCAAGCCATGCCTTCAACACAGCGGACCAAAATTCCGATTTAATACTGTCCAATCCTTTAAATGGTTTGCTATTAATGTTCGCAAAAAAACACACAAAGCGACTCCCAAAACGGAAAAACAGTGCTTTTGGGAGCCATGACCATTTCTGGTCTTCATTAGACCCAGCTTAACAAAAAGGAACACTGCATCTGACACAAATCAATCATATTTAATCCACCTTGCTTTACTTCGTTATACATAAAACAGTTCTTTTCACCTTTTCAAATGCTTTTCTGTTGCAGTCTTTTTTGCGCCACACGAAGCGAAACATTAACCTATTAATTTCAGTTAGAACGTCGTCTGGTACAATCAGCGCCTGCATTATATAGACAAAATGTGGCAGAATAAACGTTTTGAATACACAGACTTTACCAATAATGCTCAAATTCCTTTTCTCCCACACGCAGATGAGCCTTTTTGCAACATTCACTCTCTCTTCCCAATTCTCTTTCACTTTTGACGCACGCATATAATTACAGAAATATACACCTAGAATTTTCATTTTGTCTGTACATGCAAAACCGCAACACTCATTCCTACAATTCTTCCGCGACCCAAACCACATTAGTTTGGATTTTTGGTGATTTATGTTCAAACTTGATATTTCTCCTTTTTTTGTCCAACATCAGAGAGAAACACAGACGGGCGCAGTAGCGTGGTGGTAAGACGTCGGCCTCCTAATCGTGAGTTCGAATTCCGGTCGCTGCCGCCTGGTGGGTTAAGAGTGGAGATTTTTCCGATCTCCCAGGTCAACTGATGTGCAGACTTGCTAGTGGCTTAACCCCCTTCGTGTGTACACGCAAACACAAGACCAAGTGCGCACGGAAAAGATCATGTAATCCATATCAGAGTTTGGTGTGTTATAGAAACACGAAAATACGCAGCATGCCTCCTCCGAAATCGGCGTATGGCTGCCTGAATGGCGGGGTAAAAACGGCCATACACGTAAAATTCCAGTCGTGCTAAAAACATGAGTGAACGTGGGAGTATAAACCCATGAACGATGTAGAAGAAGAAGAAGAGAGAAACACTCTCTCACTTTGATTTAATTCACGATACTTGTGCGTTTTTCAACAAATCGTGCCGTGTGTGTCTAGCTGCAGTGGATTCCCAACATTCTTCAGATGCATCCAATTGGCAACAAACTCCCAAGAAAATAGATTTTACAAGATTTCTAAATTGCTGCTGATTTTATTCAAATAATAAAGCCATATGGTGGCATGTTTCCGCAATGATATGTCCCCTCGCGTACACTTAAAACCCGTGAATGTCTAGTTTTTGTGTTATAAATTCCTTTTTTTTCCGTCGGAATGAGTTTTATGTATATTTTGAAACTGTTTGCATTTCTTTCTTTTTACATTTAGTCAAGTTTTGACTAAATGTTTTAACATACGAGGGGGAATCGAGACGAGGGTCGTGGTGAATGTGTGTCTGTGCGTGTGTGTGTGTGTAGAGCGATTCAGACTAAACTACTGGACCGATCTTTATAAAATTTGACATGAGAGTTTCTGGGTATGATATCCCCGGACGTTTTTTTCATTTTTTTGATAAATGTCTTTGATGACGTCATATCCGGCTTTTTGTAAAAGTTGAGGCGGCACTGTCACACCCTCATTTTTCAATCAAATTGATTGAAATGTTGGCCAAGCATTCTTCGACAAAGGCCGGACTTCGGTATTGCATTTCAGCTTGGTGGCTTAACAATTAATTAATGACTTTGGTCATTAAAAATCTGAAAATTGTAAAAAAAATATTTTTTATATAAAACGATCCAAATTTACGTTCACCTTAATCTTCCTGATTCCAAAAACATATAAATATGTCATATTCGGATTAAAAACAAGCTCTCAAAATTAAAAATATAAAAATTATGATCAAAATCAAATTTCCGAAATCGATTTAAAAACAATTTCATCTTATTCCTTGTCGGTTCCTGATTCCAAAAACATATAGATATGATATGTTTGGATTAAAAACACGCTCAGAAAGTTAAAACGAAGAGAGGTACAGAAAAGCGTGCTATGCAGCACAGCGAAACCACTTCCGCGCTAAACAGTCTCGTCAGTTTCACTGCGTTTTGCACGAGCGGCGGACTACGGTCATTGTGAAAAAATGCAGTGCGTTCAGTTTCATTCTGTGAGTTCCACAGCTTGACTAAATGTAGTATAAAATTTCATCTCACACGGCATCACTGCAGAGCGCCTAGAACTGTACCCACGGAATATGCGCGATATAAGCCTCATTGATTGATTGATTGATTGATTGATTGATTGATTGATTGATTGATTGATTAATTTCGCCTTACGCGACTTGTTTTCTTTTCTTTTTGCTTAGATTTTTTCTTTATGTACCAACATGGGGTTTCTTGAATAAAATCATTTGCCTTAACCCCAACATGGTCAGATCAATAATATCCCTTTTAACCAACATAACGTCATGGTCATAAGATAATTGCCTATGTCATTTGTTTAGAGTTTTGATAAAAACGCAAACGAAAATTGGTTTCTGAACAATCTGCCCATCTAATTTTAGTTATAAGTTTCAAATTGCCTATCTCGAGCGGTTGACAGCGGTATACGCGTGAGATAAAGAGCCGACAGCAACATTTTCTATCACTACAACTGCATAACAACCCCGAAAAGGCGTTTGAATACCTTAACATTATCAAAATAAGTCTTTATCTGTCCACACGGAAAAGTGCCCAACTCAGAAACGAGAACGGCAGTGTTGCTCACGTAACCCGTGGCAATGGTTTCCAGACGAAAAGCAGACATCTTCTTTTTCTTCCAAGGGAGAAATCGTTGGTCATAAAGTCTTGCAGGACCCAAACATACTTCTGCACGCTTTCTTTTCTTTTCACATTCAGTTGCTTCGCAAAAATGAAATGTCATTGGCTTTCTCAACTTGTCAAGTCAGTCAAAAGGACCGAAGAACACAGAACTGGGAAATGACACTGATTGAAATACCAAAGATCTTCGATGACGAAAGTATAAATGACGTCATGTGGTCACACCTATCTCAAGAACGCATGACAGGTACCCTTCCAATGGATTCCTCTGTAGTCTCACTGCAGAAATGCCTAACACTGAGTTATGTATTGTTCTTATGAGCGTGACGATAATATCATTTAAAATGGCTGTTGTTAATAATAATTTGTGTACATAGTGTCACAATGTAATATATCATATTGAACATTTCTTTTTTGATTGCCATAAAATACATAACATCTGGTCAGATGTTGTATGTAGAGTTATTAACAAAGTTGACGTTCGTATAGTAATGAATGCAGAAACAGCCCTGCTGGGCTTCACACCATGTGAAATTATTTCCCTTCAGGCAGTAGAATATTTAAATTATTTCATGATAGTCGCTACATTGTGCATTGGCAAATACCGTTACGATACACCTATGAATATGTGTTGTATGTTTGATGTAGAATTGAGATTAACACAGTTAGAATGATAGGTGTTAAATAAAAACAAGTCGCGTAAGGCGAAAATACAACATTTAGTCAAGTAGCTGTCGAACTCACAGAATGAAACTGAACGCAATGCCATTTTTCAGCAAGACCGTATACTCGTACCATCGTCAGTCCAGACTGACTGACTGACTATTAGAGTTTAACGTCATCTTAGACCAACTGGTCTATATTGGGACAGGTATTGGTAATACGTTGAAGTTATGGTGTGATACTTTGATTTGAACAAGCCCGCTGTGGCTGTTTTCTTCGACACACCAGCATTGGGTTTGTCTCGTCAAAGTATCCAAATACGATCATGATAATCGGAGACGAGAGATGATGCATGCGTGTCTTCGTGTTTTCCAAGCCCTGAGACTTTCGCTGGGAACGTGGGATCTTTTTCGTGCGCATGTGTGCACACGTGGGTGTTCGGACACCGAAGAGAGTCTGCACAAAGTTGACTCCGAGAAATAAATCTCTCGCCGAACGTGGGGATCGAACCCACGCTGATAGCGACCAACTGGCTACAAAGCCAGCGCGCTACCAACTGAGCTACGTCCCCGCCCCTGGCGTCAGTCCACCGCTCATGGCAAAGGCAGTGAAATTGACAAGAAGAGCGGGGTAGTAGTTGCGCTGAGAAGGATAGCACGCTAGCTTTTCTGTACCTCTCTTTGTTTTAACTTTCTGAGCGTGTTTTTAATCCAAACATATCATATCTATATGTTTTTGGAATCAGGAACCGACAAAAATAAGATGAAAGTGTTTTTAAATTGATTTCGACAATTTAATTTTGATAATGATTTTTATATATTTAATTTTCAGAGCTTGTTTTTAATCCAAACATAACATATTTATATGTTTTTGGAATCAGAAAATGATGGAGAATAAGTTGAACGTAAATTTGGATCGTTTTATAAATGTTTATTTTTTGTTACAATTTTCAGATTTTTAATGACCAAAGTCATTAATTAATTTTTAAGCCACCAAGCTGAAATGCAATACCGAAGTCCGGCCTTCGTCGATAATTACTTGACCAAAATTTCAACCAATTTGGTTGAAAAATGAGGGCGTGACAGTGCCGCCTCAACTTTCACGAAAAGCCGAATATGACGTCATCAAAGACATTTATCAAAAAAATGAAAAAAACGTTCGGGGATTTCATACTCAGGAACTCTCATGTCAAATTTCATAAAGATCGGTCCAGTAGTTTAGTCTGAATCGCTCTACACACACACACACACACAGAGACACACACACGCACATACACCACGACCCTCGTCTTGATTCCCCCCTCTACGTTAAAACATTTAGTCAAAACTTGACTAAATGTAAAAAGATACCAATAAAGAAGGATATGCTTCCCGCCAAAACAAAGAAACAAGTCGCGAAAGGCGAAATTACTACATTTAGTCAAGCTGTGGAACTCACAGAATGAAACTGAACGTAGTCCGCCGCTAGTGCAAAAGGCTGTGAAAGTGACGAGCCTGTTTGGCGCGGTAGCGGTTGCGCTGTGCCTCATAGCACGCTTTACTGTACCTCTCTTCGTTTTAACTTTCTGAGCGTGTTTGTAATCCAAACATATCATATCTATATTTTTTTGGAATCAGGAAACGACAAGGAATAAGATTTCGGAAATGTGATTTTGATCATCATTTTTATATTTTTAATTTTCAGAGCTTGTTTTTAATCCAAATATAACATATTTATATGTTTTTGGAATCAGAAAATGATGAAAAATAACATGAACGTATTTTTGGATCGTTTTATAAAACAAATTTTTTTTTTAACAATTTTCAGGTACCGAAGTCCGGCCTTCGTCGAAGATTGCTTGGCCAAAATTTCAATCAATTTGATTGAAAAATGAGGGTGTGACAGTGCCGCCTCAACTTTTCCAAAAAGCCGGATATGACGTCATGAAAGACATTTATCAAAAAAATGAAAAAAGCATCCGGGGATATCATTCCCAGGAACTCTCATGTCAAATTTCATAAAGATCGGTCCAGTAGTTTAGTCTGAATCGCTCTACACACACACACACACACACACACACACACACACACACACACACACACACACACACACACACACACACACACACAGACACACATACACCACGACCCTCGTCTCGATTCCCCCTCTATGTTAAAACATTTAGTCAAAACTTGACTAAATGTAAAAAGAGGCAAACAAGAAGGTTTGAAGCAGTCTGCTTGCATTCGAGGTGCAAACAAAAAGTATCTTTAACTCACATTGCCAGCACCACAAGACGTGCCCTCAAAAGGAAGGACGTATTGGCACAACCCTGTATCAGGCAGGTCACACAGCATCCCGGTGCATAGGTCTTCTTCGTTTTGGAACTGTTGAAAACAAATCCGTATGTTGCACAAAAATGGTGAAATCAATTCGGTATTTTGCACAAATACTGGTGAAAGCAATTCAGTATTTGAAACAACAACTGGTGAAATCAAATCCGTATTTTGCACAAGAACTGGTGAAAGCAAATGAGCAGTATTTGGCACAAAACTATGGAAAGCAAATCAGTATTTGGCACAAAAACTTGTGAAAGCTTATCAGTTTTCTGCACAAAAGTAGTGGATGCAAATCAGTATTTTGCACAAACGTAGTGGATGTAAATTAGTATTTTGCACAAAACTGTTGAAAGCAAAACAGTTTTCTGCACAACACTAGTGAAAGCAATTAGGTGTTTGGAACAAAAACTAGTGAAATTAAATCAGTTTTCTGCACAAAACTAGTGGATGCAAATCAGTATGTTGCACAAAACTAGTAGATGTAAATTAGTATTTTGCACAAAACCTTTCAAAACAAATTCGTACTCTGCATAAAACTAGTGAATGCAAATCAGTTTTCTGCACAAATCTAGTGAAAGCATCGTCGCGATATAACCTTCGTGGTTGAAAACGACGTTAAACACCAAATAAAGAAAGAAAGATAGTGAAAGCAAATCAGTATTCTGCACACAAATAATGGCTGCAAATCAGTATTTTGCACATATCTGGTGAAAACAAATCAATAATTTGCACAACACTAGTGTATAGCAAATCAGTATTTTGCACAACACTAGTGGATGTCAATTAGGTTTTTTGCACAAATCTGGTGAAAACAAATCAGTATTTTGCACAAATCTGGTGAAAACAAATCAGTATTTTGCACAAATCTGGTGAAAACAAATCAGTATTTTGCACAAATCTGGTGAAAACCAATCAGTATTTTGCACAGATCTGGTAAAAACAAATCAGTATTTTGCACAGATCTGGTGAAAACCAATCAGTATTTTGCACAGATCTGGTGAAAACAAATCAGTATTTTGCACAGATCTGGTAAAAACCAATCAGTATTTTGCACAGATCTGGTGAAAACAAATCAGTATTTTGCACCGATCTGGTGAAAACCAATCAGTATTTTGCACCGATCTGGTGAAAACCAATCAGTATTTTACACAGATCTGGTGAAAACAAATCAGTATTTTGCACAGATCTGGTGAATACCAATTAGTAGTTTGCACAGATCTGGTGTAAACCAATCAGTATTTTGCACAGATCTGGTGAAAACTAATCAGTATTTTGATGAAAACAAATCAATATTTTGCACAGATCTGGTGAAAACAAATCAGTATTTTGCACAGATCTGGTTAAAACCAATCAATATTTTACACACATCTGGTGAAAACAAATCAGTATTTTGCACAGATCTGGTGAAAACAAATCAGTAGTTTGCACAGTTCTGGTGAAAACAAATCAGTATTTTGCACAAAACTAGTGAAAGCAAATCAGTAGTTTGCACAAACTGGAGAAAGCATTGAAAGAAGTACTCTCTGTCTGGTTTAGCTGTTTCCCACGTGAAGTGGGTTTGGGTTTTTTACTTTAAAGGCACACTTAGCCTCCCGTAAACCATCCGTTTGTGATCACTGAGCTCCCCGAGCCTCTGCATACAGTACAAACATACTTCCATTTGAATGCTTACCGAACGGGAACATCCTGGCTGCTTTCCGTTGAGAGTGAGACATTTTCAAAGAATGTATTTCGTGCAGTCAGAACGGATTTACCATTAGACAAATAGTAAGCCTCGTTTTGGCGCTAGAACTAACTTTTAAAATCTAAATAATAAATTGACAGCTTGTTACACAAACATTCTTAAATCATAAAAGAATTATTTTCTGATCAAGACAAGATCAGTACATTTCGAATTTTTGAAAGTTTTAAAAAAGGGAGCCTAGAAGCAGAGTTGAGCTAAATCAACCAAGGAAAGACAGAAAAGTAACGTACAGTGCAGCGGGAGCTTCTGGTGTCGTTGATAGCCCCCTGGCACTGCCTGTCACGGTTGGTGATCAGCTCATAGTTGAAACCAGTGAAGGGTAACTCCACGGAGGCGGACGTCTCGGAAGGCAGCGTACAGGTCATGCTGAAACGAGATCAGTATTACAAGTTGATGATGATGGAGTTTCCCGTCTGCACGACAGACGAGTGGATAATAGTTCAGCTTAGAATATGCTTAGCTTTTTGTGTGGTCAACATGCCACCCTGTATTTTCGGGATAACATCTTGTTTAAGGGGATAGACCTGCCTAGAGTTGGAAAAAAATAGCTTTTTTGAGAACCTACTGGTGTGTGGCATCATTAGAAAGCTAAATCTCTCTATTTTCATTTACAGTTTGAATTTTCAATCAATTCCAATCCAAACTGGAGATATGAGGGTTCTAAGCATGAACCCTGAAAACCCAAAATCCGGTCCCATTTTACTCTTTATTTCATTGCACACTAAAACTAACTAATTTTAGCATGCAGATTTTCTCCGAAAACGCCACTTTTCAGGGTGTTTTTACACCACATTTTTCTCAGTTTTCATGCTAGAGCCTTGTAATTTGTACTGGAAATAGATTGTAGCCATAGCTGGATCCTAAACTAGCCAAACTGTAATCAAACAGACTAAGGGGAGATTTTTAATTTGTTTTTATTAAATTGTGTACATGGCGTTTATACCTGCTTTTCCCTAGTTCAGGCTCCGGGTAAACTTGTTTTTCATTACTTTTCCAAAGTAAAGCTTTCAGGGATAAAACGTGTAAGAAATATTGTGTAAAAAGTGATTTTTTTTTTCGCAAAATGTTATTATCATTATCTTTTTTTGCGTTTGTTCTCATGTTTGTGAAAATCTATCAGCATACCAATTATTTTCCTGAAAAGCTACATAACTGACATAGATGCCCACCAAATCCCATCAAAATCCATTGAGATGTTACTATGTAGCAAAAATAAACAACAATACACCCAACTCTAGGTAGGTTTACCCCCTTAAATCCAACAGTTCAGCTTTGGGAATGGGTCCGCATATGCGAGTGGAGGCCAATTCCGGCATTAAGGTGAAGAGGTGTTGTGCAGTCGCCTCGCCACCCTCTCGCCTACCAACGCTCAGAGTTACACAGGTGCAGAAGTTGCCACGCGTAGAACGGCCTTAGCAGGTGCAGAAGCTGCCACGCGTAGAACGGCCTTAGCAGGTGCAGAAGCTGCCACGTGTAGAACGGCCTTAGCAGGTGCAGAAGCTGCCACGCGTAGAACGGCCTTAGCAGGTGCAGAAGCTGCCACGCGTAGAACGGCCTTAGCAGGTGCAGAAGCTGCCACGCGTAGAACGGCCTTAGCAGGTGCAGAAGCTGCCACGCGTAGAACGGCCTTAGCAGGTGCAGAAGCTGCCACGCGTAGAACGGCCTTAGCAGGTGCAGAAGCTGTCACGCGTAGAACGGCCTTAGCAGGTGCAGCTTTCTTTTTCGGAGTACTCGTCTCCTAGCCAGACTGACTGACTACTAGGGTTTAACGTCCTCTTAGACCAACTGGTCTATATTGGGCCAGGTATTGGTAATACGCTGAAGATATGGTGTGATACTTCGATTCGAGCCACCGGCATTGGGTTTGTCTCGTCAAAGTATAGAAATACGATCATGATAATCAGAGACGAGAGATGATGCATGCGTGTCTTCGTGTTTTCCCAGCCCTGAGACGTTCGCTGTGAACTTGGGATCTTTTTCGTGCGCATGCGAGCACACGGGGGTGTTCGGACAGAAAGTAATAAATCTCTCGCCGAACGTGGGGATCGAACCCACGCTGATAGCGACCAACTAGCTTCAAAGCCAGCGCGCTACCAACTGAGCTACGTCCCCGCCCAGTCAGACTGCCTGCCAAGGCTAACGAGCTTTGTCCGCCAGGGATAATAAGTTAATATAATAATAATAATAATGCAAACTTTTATAGCGCTATTCTAGAAAAATGTCTACTCTTAGCGCTTTACAATACATACATCGACCAAGCATACTATACACGCACAGGCAAAGAAACCGACCAAACATAACCAACAAACTATACATGCACAGGCAAAGAAAGCGACCAAACATACAATACACGCACAGGCAAAATATGAATGTAAAAAATACATGACTTGTACGGAGTGAGAGGGAGAAGTGCCGTGCAGCCCACGCTTCTTTTTACATTTAGTCAAGTTTTGACATAGAGGGGGAATCGAGACGAGGGTCGTGGTGTATGTGTGTCTGTCTGTCTGTCTGTGTGTGTGAGTGTCTGTGTGTATGTGTGTCTGTGTGTGTGTGAAGAGCGATTCAGAGTAATCTATTGGACCGATCTTTAAGAAAATTTTACATGAGAGTTCCTTGGTATGATTTTTCATTTTTTCGATAAATGTCTTTGATGACGTCATATCCGGCTTTTTGTAAAAGTTGAGGCGGCACTGTCACACCCTCATTTTTCAATCAAATTGATTGCAATTTGTGTAAAGCAGTCTTCGACGAAGGCCGGACTTCGGTATTGCATTTCAGTTTGGTGGCTTAAACATTAATTAATGACTTTGGTCATTAAACATCAGAAAATTGTAAATAATTTTTTTATATATAAAACGATCCAAATTTACGTTCATCTTATTTTACATCATTTTATGATTCCACAAACATATAAATATGTTATATTCGGTTTAAAAGCAAGCTCTAAAAATTAAAAATATAAGAATTATGATCAAAATTAAATTTCCGAAATCGATTTAAAAACAATTTCATCTTATTCCTTGTCGTTTCCTGATTCCAAAAACATATAGATATGATATGTTTGGATTAAAAACACGCTCAGAAAGTTAAAACGAAGAGAGGTACAGAAAAGCGTGCTATGCAGCACAGCGAAACCACTACCGCGCTAAACAGGCTCGTCAGTTTCACTGCGTTTTGCACGAGCGGCAGACTACGGTCATTGTGAAAAAATGCAGTGCGTTCATTTTCAATATATCTGTGAGTTCCACAGCTTGACTAAATGTACTAATTTCGCCTTAAGCGACTTGTTTTTTCTTAAAGCTAACATTGATATGAATACACATTATGTGGGTTTTTTTCAGCGTAGAGGGTGGGGGGGGGGGGGAATATACTAAAACAGCAAGTCAGTCAATTTGATCAAAAATGGGGGGGTGACAGTGCCGCCTCAACTTTCACCAAAAGCCGGATATGAGGTCTTCAAAGACATTGATAAAAAAGAAATAAAAAAAACATTCCCATGAAATTCCAGGTGAACTTTCATGTCGATCGATCCAGTATGTTTCTCTTCAGGCGGTGAATTCACAGATGTTTCCAACATTACCCTCCCAACCCCAAGTACCACGTGAGGTCTAAAGGAAGCCACACTTTAGGCGGAGAATTCAAAGATGTTTCCAACATTACCCTCCCCACCCCAAGTACCACGTGAGGTCTAAAGGAAGCCACACTTTAGGCGGAGAATTCAAAGATGTTTCCAACCTTACCCTCCCCACCCCAAGTACCACGTGAGGCCTGAAGGAAGCCACACTTTAGGCGGAGAATTCAAAGATGTTTCCAACATTACCCTCCCCAAGCCCAAGTACCACGTGAGGCCTGAAGGAAGCCACACTTTAGGCGGAGAATTCAAAGATGTTTCCAACATTACCCTCCCCACCCCAAGTACCACGTGAGGTCTAAAGGAAGCAACACTTTAGGCGGAGAATTCAAAGATGTTTCCAACATTACCCTCCCCAAGCCCAAGTACCACGTGAGGTCTAAAGGAAGCAACACTTTAGGCGGAGAATTCAAAGATGTTTCCAACATTACCCTCCCCAAGCCCAAGTACCACGTGAGGTCTGAAGGAAGCCACACTTTAGGCGGAGAATTCAAAGATGTTTCCAACCTTACCCTCCCCACCCCAAGTACCACGTGAGGTCTGAAGGAAGCCACACTTTAGGCGGAGAATTCAAAGATGTTTCCAACCTTACCCTCCCCACCCCAAGTACCACGTGAGGTCTGAAGGAAGCCACACTTTAGGCGGAGAATTCAAAGATGTTTCCAACATTACTCTCCCCACCCCAAGTACCACGTGAGGTCCTGAAGGAAGCCACACTTTAGGCGGAGAATTCAAAGATGTTTCCAACCTTACCCTCCCCACCCCAAGTACCACGTGAGGTCTGAAGGAAGCCACACTTTAGGCGGAGAATTCAAAGATGTTTCCAACCTTACCCTCCCCACCCCAAGTACCACGTGAGGTCTGAAGGAAGCCACACTTTAGGCGGTGAATTCAAAGATGTTTCCAACCTTACCCTCCCCACCCCAAGTACCACGTGAGGTCTGAAGGAAGCCACACTTTAGGCGGTGAATTCAAAGATGTTTCCAACCTTACCCTCCCCACCCCAAGTACCACGTGAGGTCTGAAGGAAGCCACACTTTAGGCGGAGAATTCAAAGATGTTTCCAACCTTACCCTCCCCACCCCAAGTACCACGTGAGGTCTGAAGGAAGCCACACTTTAGGCGGAGAATTCAAAGATGTTTCCAACATTACCCTCCCCAAGCCCAAGTACCACGTGAGGTCTGAAGGAAGCCACACTTTAGGCGGAGAATTCAAAGATGTTTCCAACCTTACCCTCCCCACCCCAAGTACCACGTGAGGTCTGAAGGAAGCCACACTTTAGGCGGAGAATTCAAAGATGTTTCCAACCTTACCCTCCCCACCCCAAGTACCACGTAAGGTCTGAAGGAAGCAACACTTTAGGCGGAGAATTCAAAGATGTTTCCAACATTACCCTCCCCGGCCAGGTAAACTTTGAATGCAGCTACACTGCAGGCAGAGACTTCGAGGTGATGACGATGGTGTTTCATGTCCAACAGGCCATAGTTTGTGTGCCTATTTAAGGACGTGATTCGTTAGCCTGAGAATTCCTTATACCCTCCCCAGCCCAAGTACCCACCTGGCCACGTAAGCTTTAAAGGCATCCACACTGCAGACGGAAAATTCAAAGATGTTTCGTGGCATTACACGGACGGGCGTGTTAAGACTGGCAGACATCACGTTCTCAAGATTGGCAGGACAGGTTGACGTTGTCGTGTTCGCTGTGCCGTCATGCCCCGCGCTTAGTCTGCAATCAACAATGGTATGTGGGTTTATTCTCAAGAGCTGTGTACCAGGGAACACACACACACACACAGATGCACGCACGTACGCACGCACGCATGTACGCACGCACGCATGCACACACACACACACACACACACACACACACACACACACTACCAGTCTGACAGAAAACATTTAGTTCAATATTGACTACATGCAAAAAGGTGTTATCCTACATACGTGAGAGAGACACTCGCGAGATAATAATCGTTCAAATCACACGTGTGTATATCATATAAATGAGGTCATGTCAAGCAAGTCTGTCAGGGACCTGTTTTTCTACTGCTTATGATGCCAAAGTCACCGAGACAAACGTCATTATAGAGAAAACAAAATTGCGCTCACTAATTACCCTCGATGCATTTTTAGAAATAACACGTCACGCCACACTTTCAGAGTGACGTTTCTTTACTTTGACATAATAGATTGCACGAGGCTTTAGAAGTTATCGAGGTTCCTAAACAAGCGTCTTCAAGTTAGCTGCCTCGACTGCAGGACATTTTCAGTAAAATACACGTAGTACAGTATGTAGGATAAACAGAATACTACATGGCTTGCTGTGTCGTACCAGATTTACACTCGTTGCTTTTTCAAATAGTGAACAGCTCGCTTTCGCTCGCAGTTCAATATTTAAAAAAACAACTCGTGTAAATCTGGTCGATGTAATATTCTCTATATCATCCAGGACTGTGTACCAGTAGAAACCATGTAACGAATATGTATAAGTTACAGCTCCGTCCATCCATGGTATCGCGTAATATTTTGTCAAGACTGGGTCAATGAATATTTTTTTTTGTTTTTTTGTGTTGGTCTTTACACCTGTTCCCTTGTCCCGTTGTGCTCTCACACCGCCCCGTCCCTGCACTCGCTGCTCCAACCACCTCTGAATTTCGTTCCGCTGCCAGACTTGTCGATTTTACAGACGCTCCAGGGGAGGATGTCGGGTCGCTGCGGTAGGCTACCCTCGGAAGATGACACTGCACTTCTGCTGACTCACTTCGACGGTGTTCAGTAGTGGGTCTGTCCCGAGCTAACGGACGCAGCCCACTAATTACTATGCCCCCTACAAACGACATCCGTCGACCCCCTAGAACGTCACACGTTGAAGACTAACAGCAGAACTACTATTCAGGGAAGGATCAAACAGGAACACTGAGACCAAGGTCACCATGAGAGCTCCGGGCATGAAGGGCCACAAGAGCAAGGACAATTTATATTTTGGATGATTAATGAGATGAGGATGATTATAATGATGCTTTGGATTTCCAATTTGGTTTTTGAGACTACGTGACAGGGCAGCACTCTACGCTTACTGTCATAATATATCCTGGCGTCAACCAGGCCCGAGAACTGCCGCACCTGCGGTGTTGGTCAGGTATACAGAACCTGAGCACCCTCAAAGTCGCATTCGTTAAGTGAATGACACTCGGCTGTGTGATCCCAGCCTTCCCATAGGAACCATAGCACTTCCACTCTGGGTAGGAGCCGACCGTAGCCCGAAAAACCCACATGACCCTGATGGGATTCGAACCCACCAAAGATCTTCGATGACGAAAGTATAAATGACGTCATGTGGTCGCTCAGAACCAGCGCCCTTCCATTAGCAAGCCTAGAAGTTGTACAACTATATTTTGTGTCAGTCTTGGCAAGGCCAGTTTTGCCCAGTTAATGGAAGGGCGCTGGTTCTGACGCTTAGTTCTCGAGATAGGTGTGACCAGATGACGTCATTTATACTTTCGTCATCGGAGATCTTTCGTATTTCAATCAGTGTCATTTCCCAGTTCTGTGTTCTGCGGTCGTTTTGACTGACTTGACAAGTTTTTTTATTTTTTTTATTTTTTTTTATTTTTTTATATTTGTTTTGCTTAACGCCCAGCCGACCACGAAGGGCCATATCAGGGCGGTGCTGCTTTGACATATAACGTGCGCTACACACAAGACAGAAGTCGCAGCACAGGCTTCATGTCTCACCCAGTCACATTATTCCGGGGCGGGGATATAGCTCAGTCGGTAGCGCGCTGGATTTGTATTCAGTTGGCCGCTGTCAGCGTGAGTTCGATCCCAGGTTCGGCGGAAATTTATTTCACGGAGTCAACTTTGTGTGCAGACTCTCTTCGGTGTCCGAACCTCCCCCCGTGTACACTACATTGGGTGTGCACGTTAAAGATCCCACGATTGACAAAAGGGTCTTTCCTGGCAAAATTGCTTAGGCACAGTTAATAATTGTGTACCTATACCCGTGTCACTTGGAATAATAGGCCGTGAAAGGTAAATATGCGCCGAAATGGCTGCAATCTACTGGCCGTATAAAATTTCATCTCACACGGCATCACTGCAGAGCGCCTAGAACTGTACCCACGGAATATGCGCGATATAAGACTCATTGATTGATTGATTGATTGATTGATTCTGACACCGGACCAACCAGTCCTAGCACTAACCCCATAATGCCAGACGCCAGGCGGAGCAGCCACTAGATTGCCAATTTTAAAGTCATAGGTATGACCCGGCCGGGGTTCGAACCCACGACCTCCCGATCACGGGGCGGACGCCTTACCACTAGGCTAACCGTACCGGTTTACTTGACAAGTTGAGAAAACCAATGACACTTCATTTTTGCGAAGCAACTGAGTATGAAAAGAAAAGACAGCGTGCAGAAGTATGTTTGGGTCCTGCAAGACTTTATGACCAACGATTTCTCCCTTGGAAGGAAATGAAGATGTCTGCTTTTCGTCTGCTTTGAAGGTAGGGAGATTTGCCAAACCAAACAATTCTGGCTTAATATGCGGGAACATGCTGGTAGTGTCATATTTTTCAAATGGGTGTGGAAGAACTGCTCATTATTAACATAGCACTCCGGCCCTGTTCTTTTTTTCGTCACACCCAAAACCGTTATTTGTTTTGGGCGACGCAGCATTAAAGATACTGGACTTGTCAAATCCAGGTGCACGGAGCCCCTGGGGCTTTTAGTCATACCTCAGGCATCTATTCCTTTGAATAAATACCAAGTTTCATTGACTTCCATCCAAGGAGTCAAGAACTTCAATTTTTTTACGAATTAATTTTTAACTCGGACCCGCCGGTCCTTGGCCTATTTCTTAATTATTTTTAGATCTGCATCATCTTGATGATCACCACATGCACATAGAATGACACGTCACAAGCAAACTAGGTCACACATAATTGATGAGCTTGTAGGAAAAAATGGAGGCTCATTCAGTCGAACCAGGGTGATAAGAAAAGAACAAAACGCAAGGGTCCCCGGCCGACTGTACCGGATTCAACCAAGAAGAAACGAAAACGCACTCGTGCACGTAACTATGACACGTCGCGCGTGTACATATCGGTGAGGAGCTTGCGCGTTGGAACGAAGTGAAGAATTAATTTGGATTCATCACAAGTTGACACAAGTCCGCAGTTTGCTCGTCACCTGCTGAACAAGTGGGTATTTTTTCATGCATTTCATGAGATGTTTAGGATGCTATTTATGTTATGTGATGGAAGTGTATATTGGACTTGTTTGTGAAAAGTAAATTGACCAAAGAATTACTGAATTAGGGTGGGAGGGATTTGTTGTGGAGCAGAAATGTATCACCGTGAGTCAGTAAAAGTGCCCGTTGCCCTGACAAACTGTCGATACTTTGCGTTCGGCGTTTGCTTTGATTACTGGGAACTTGCGTAAGCTGCTGTCTTGTTTAGTGTCGTTTAGTCATCATTGCTTGTGGTGTTGGGATTCCCAATTTATAACCTGTAAAAAGGAAAATGTATGCACGAGGTGTTTGACGATTTATTTCGGATAAGCGAACCGTTTCTTTCTGCGGCCATTTGCGTCTGTTATGATACTATTTATAGAACTATGCAAATGAAATATTACAAAACATAGATCTATCGGCGCATTGTGCGATTTCTGCTCTACACTGTGTGTGTGTGTGTGTGCCCCTGTGTTCTATGTGCCCTCGTGTGTGTGTGTGTGTGTGTGTGTGTGTGTGCCCCTGTGTTCTATGTGCCCTCGTGTGTGTGTGTGTGTGTGTGTGTGTGTGTGCCCCTGTGTGAATGTGTGTGTGTGTGTGTGTGTGTATGTGGCCATGTCTGTGTATCCCTGTGGTTGTGGCTTGTGTTTTTCATGAGTCTTGAACATTATTTATTTATAGGACATTTACTTAATTTTTCTTATTTTGTGAATCAGCATTGAGGCTACAGCAACAATGCCAAGCAGAACACAGGCAGGCGGTACTTCTTTTGATCTCAGCAGGTAGTTGTATGTTTTAAATTATCAATAAAATAAATAGTACAAAAAAAGTCATAATTATATTTATAGTTATGAGATATATGAAGATGGAAGTGTGTTTGTTATTGGTGTAAAAGCCAAACAGTTAGTTGATACTAAATAATATTATGATTTGTAAACGATAACAATTAAGCTCAGGCTGCTGGGCCATAGAATATCATGCCTCACGCCTAACGTATATCACGTATACATCATGTCTTTTTTTGGTAGGACGTTGTGGCAGTTGTAGATTAACAAGCATTGAAATGATGATGGTGACCAGGATGTTCTGAGAAGAGGGTGAGCTTGCTTGTTACATAATTCATATTTTGTATTTTTCCATGTTTGAAAATATGTGTCACTATCTGTGTCTAGATCATCAGAAAATAATGAAGAAAGCTGCGTGAAATAACAAATATTCTGAGAAATGGTTTCACTTAGACTAGAGTTAAAGTATAGTGGTATTGTAGTTGAATTTGCAGGAGAGAACTTTTGATTAGTTAACATTATATGCTGCTTTCAGCGACAAGAAGTTTCATGGATCAAGAGCTGGCAGGACTGTGAAGCAGAAAGAGCTATCTCAGTCTTTCATTGACCCACTAGAGTGAGTTGTTTTTCTTTGATAAATATTGTGTGGGTGTGTTCAAAACACATGCTGTTTGTTGTATACGTATTAAAACAATTTTTTATAAAATAAAGTTGATTAATGTGAATACTGCAAATTTCTGTGTATGATAAAATCCTTTTATGGTTACAAATGGGTATTGGGATTTGTTTCATTTATGATTGATCAGAACAAATATATTCCTTTTCTATTTTCTTGAACTCTGTGTGTCGATCCTGCTTGGCCAAAACTATCTCATTCTCATTGAGTGAATGATAAATTCTTCAAATAAGTTTTTCTGTTTTCTGTCAGGAACTGGTTAATTCTGCAGATTCCAATAAGCAATAAATTGTGCATTGTGTAATTATCTTTCAGGTCATTATTGGAATGTTCAGAAACTGCTTTGACTATTGTAGGTATAGGGGCTCTTTGTGACACATGTACCCATTCATTAATCTTACTTAATTATCTTAGTTTTCCCTCAATCATTAGCTTTCAGCATTTAATTGTTATGGGTAGCAGCTCAAGACAGCTACACTAATGGTAGTACTAATTGAAAAGTGTAGTGGATCTAAGACTAAGAGTTGATAACATATGTTTCCCATGGCTTTACACAATTTGTACTACCTAAAGCAAGTGAGTGCATGTTAGTTTTAAAACACATAGAGAATACCACATGGTTTGCTGTGCTGTACCAGATTGACAGGAGCTGTTTTTTCACATATTGAACTGCGAGCGAAAGTGAGGTGTACAGGTGCTATGGTCGCATGCTTTGCGGAGACTGCAGGCTTGACCCATCTCAGTCTTTGGGGATGGTTACCCGAGACTATTTAAATGTAGTCTCAGCAATGACTCATGGTTTGTCATGTTGATCTTTTAGTTTGGTAACGACTGACTAAATGTTTTATATTGCTTCACGCACCTTATTTTTTTGTTTTTAGAGCCCTAATAGCTTGTGTCATTTTAACTGATATTGTTTTTCTTTGGTCAGCCTCACAATTGAAGTTACAGTTGAGTCTGGAGAGGATCAGGAGGACTAGATGATCCTGATTATGATCCCAACATCACATTGACAGCGATTCTGTAAGAGATTTGTTATTCTGGTGTTACCTGTGATGGTTGGCCCCTGCGATGAGAGGACACCTCCCTTCAAAGGACACCTAATATTGTCCTTTTTCTATTATCTCTACCAGATTATACCTGTAATGACAGGCCCCCTGCATTGCAGGTACATTTTTGTCCTTTCACCGCAGGTATCACTGTACTTTTTTTTCTACTCCCTTTGGAATATTATGGTGTTAAAATACACAGTCTATAACAGTATTATCACAGAAGGGATGTCGTTTGGGTCGGCCCTTCTGCCAATCGCCGATTTATTTTTACTTTATTCGAAACTTTCATGTCCCTATCGGCCAAATGTCCAAAGAGTATTCGCCTAAATCGGCCAAAGTTTGTCCATTTTTTTGTATTGGTCAGGCTTAATGCCCCTCGGACCATGCACCCATACATACATGCGTGTGTACCTGTGTGTGCATGTGTACACTGTACATGTGTGTGTGTGTGTGCCCTTGGTGTTTGTGGCTCTGTCTGTTAGGCCCTGTGGGTGTTGGTTTGTGTTTTTTTCATGAGGTTTTTAAATGATTATTTTATTGGACATAATAATCAATCAATCAATCAATGAGTCTTATATGAGTCTTATATCGCGCATATTCCGTGGGTACAGTTCTAGGCGCTCTGCAGTGATGCCGTGTGAGATGAAATTTTATACGGCCAGTAGATTGCAGCCATTTCGGCGCATATTTACCTTTCACGGCCTATTATTCCAAGTCACACGGGTATAGGTAGACAATTATTAACTGTGCCTAAGCAATTTTTCCAGGAAAGACCCTTTTGTCAATCGTGGGATCTTTAACGTGCACACCCAATGTAGTGTACACGGGGGGAGGTTCGGACACCGAAGAGAGTCTGCACACAAAGTTGACTCTGTGAAATAAATTTCCGCCGAACCTGGGATCGAACTCACGCTGACAGCGGCCAACTGAATACAAATCCAGCGCGCTACCAACTGAGCTATATCCCCGCCAATAATAATATATGCATTGTGTTTTTGAAAGTATTGTACATTTTTTTTAATTGCTCATTTTATTTATGTTTTACATTTTGTGAATCAGCATTGAGGCTACGTTCATACTGCAACTGTGCCAAGCAGAACACAGGCAGGTGGTGCTTCTTCTCTTGATCTAACTTCTATAAGCAGGTAGTTGTATGTTTATATCCAGCAGTTAATAGTACACACAGAATAAAAATCCCCATGCATGGTCTCACATCCACACACAAAATCAGGAATGCATGCAATTTGTTATACATGAAGTGTATTTATTATTTATGAAAAAGCCAAACAAAGTAATAGGTCAGTCAGTTGATAGTTTATATGATCTGTAAACGATGAAAAAAAGACAGTTGCAATCCATCTTATTGTGCAATTGAAGATTGATCGATTCCAAAACAGGTTTATGGGGAAAACGTTGATTGTGAAGTTTCTTTGTTTTCTCGATACAATATGTATGCTGTTTGTTACTTTATGAATATAATCTTGCCTTAAACACAACAATACTTGTTGCCTGTTTACTTGTTTCATAACTATGATAAGTTAGTACAGGTGGAGCAAATTAATGCTGAATTAATTTCATTATCAGACTCGGTGATATTCTCAATGACATTGTACGACTTCTTTCCTAATTTGTATATACATGTACCTTGGATCTATTATGTACATGTACTGTCTGTCAGTGTTATTTTAGGTTCAGTGTACTTAACGATCTAAAAATGATTGACCTGAATAATTTTTAGCCACGGTGGTCAGCCTATATACCTGGGACTTCTGGTATGACAACATCAACACCTGGTGCATTTGCTTATGGACTAAAGGTGCATCCGTCTACTCCTGGAGTATGAGACATATCAGCCGCAGAGCCTGAGAGGTACTTGGTTTAAAGATTTTGCCTTTTTAAAGTTCTCAGAATTCACTCGTGTAGAACTTTATCCCATGGTCAAAAGATGTTATGACAAAATTGCTGTCTCAGTGTGACTGAAACTAAAGAATGCACTTGACTTAATTGAATGCAATATGCAATTATGATAAGAATAAAGAAAGAAATATAAAATATAAAATATCTGTTGCAAAAAAATCACACCTACAGATTTGCCACTTTGTGGACAGGCCTTGCATAAGCTGAAATTGATGTAAACCAAATATGAAGTAATTCGGCGGAAGGCTGTATCAGTAATTAGCATTTTTGTGGGTTGCATTTTGCGGTGTCAACCTGTGCAATACATGCTTTCTTATTTCATATCAGATAAGAACCCCACATTTCTACTTTTCTGTTTTTGAAACGTATACACTACTCGTCATAAGAAAAACTACACAGATGCGTTTGAGGTCAGATCTTTCTGATGAGGCTGTTGATTGTAAAACCAAATATATCACTGAAAAGTTAATTAATTCCCATACCTTGTTCACAAAACAGATTGAGTTTACATGAGGTAGTGTCAATACAGTGGAACCTACAACACAGACACATCTTAAAATCGAATTCGCAAAATCAAGGTTCCCGCGATCAAAAAATCTAAAAAATCAGAACTAAATCGAAACATGTTTAGCATGTCCTTAGACAGTACAATCAAATCTGCATCCAAATCAGTCAGTGTTGTTCACATATCTTGTCTAACTAGGACGCTATGGCATGCTGAGCGGTGTAGGCGTCAATCCTCTCGGCAGGCATAAAAGGCAGTTTTTGAAGACGTTTTAGCGGGTAATGAGACAAAAAAAATGGTACATTTGAGTAACTCGCAAAGCATTGTCTTCAAACTTACGAATACGGGGATTTGTGCAAACACATGTCGTAAACTTATACACACGAAATACCAAGTCATTAGAGATACGTATTTGTTCTGCTGTTAGGGGCGGGGATATAGCTCAGTTGGTAGCGCGCTGGATTTGTATTCAGTTGGCCGCTGTCAGCGCGAGTTCGATCCCAGGTTCGGCGGAAATTTATTTCACAGAGTCAACTTTGTGTGCAGACTCTCTTCGGTGTCCGAACCACCCCCTGTGTATACTACATTGGGTGTGCACGTTAAAGATCCCACGATTGACAAAAGGGTCTTAGGCACAGTTAATAATTGTCTACCATACCCGTGTGACTTGGAATAAGGCCGTGAAAGGTAAATATGCGCCGACATGGCTGCAATCTACTGGCCGTATAAAATTTCATCTCACACGGCATCACTGCAGAGCGCCTAGAACTGTACCCACGGAATATGCGTGATATAAGCCTCATTGATTGATTGATTGATGTTATGCGACATACCAGAAAGAATTTTGATAATAAAGAGGTACCCTGTCCGATTGAACAGAAACAAATTAAAATTAGCATGCATTTAGAAAAATGAAACCTTCAATTTACCTTTAAATTGAAAACAGTTTTAACATTGGCTGTTTACAGCGCACTAAACGCACACACAAATTCTTGAAAAATGCTTTTTCAAGAGCCATTGATCAGTTAAGTGTGTCGGCAGTGAGCGTTGCTAGGCGTAGGCCGACATTTGCGCTCAGCGCTCGGAATGAGTCAACTTCTTAAAAAGTACTTTCGCGTTGAAATCCTCATACCACCCATGTCTGATAAAATATGTACATGAAATGTGAGTATGTGGCGCATCTGTCATTGTTTTTGAAGATTTCAACAAATCATTTTTTTCGATGAGTCAGCAAAAACCTACCGTCAATTTAATTTGTTTCTGACATGACAAATAACAGCAGACCTATTAAATGTCTCAAACAACTTGAAACTCAGTATGCACTTTACGACATGTGTTAGCACAAACATCCGAAAGTTTGAAGGCAATGCCAGGGGTGGGATTTCTTCCCTGGGAGACGGATTTTTTTTATACCTTTTTTTTGTTAATCCCTGGCAGCTGTTGTTTACACTGGGTTCATGTGAGATGTAGTTGTGCCAGGTCAGCCACCTTTCACCATGTCAGAGTGACTAACAGGGGGCAGCAATGTCATGTCATGTCATCCAGGGGAATGTGGCATCATAGTTGCTATTTGTAAACTCGGCTCACCCACATCTTTATATTCTCCTATTGCAGGGATTCACAAACCTTCAGTGCTGTGGAACAGAAAACTTGCATTCCTGATCTATGAACCAGCGGTATTTAGCTTCTGATGCATTGAGCCCTTTAGAAAGTTAGCAAGTGAAACAGACTTAAAATTAAATAAACATATTTCTCTTTTAATTGAAGCTATGATTCAACAATCATTTTGAAATATAACTCCTGAAATGAATTGAAAAGCAGCATCAGAAGACTGTGTATGGCATTAGCAAGGGATATAACTCTGGTGGTTTCTGTTTTTGTCTAAACCTTCTTCTTTTTTAACCTGAGCAGTTAGCCCTTTTAAGGTGTTCAATTGAAGCAAACTGACTTTAAACTTGTTTCTCATTTGGTTCAAGCTATGGTTAAACAATTATTTGAGAATATACCACCTGTAATGATAAAATCATAAGCTACATGTAAAAATTTGAAATACAAGGGAGGTGACTTATTTTCTGTGTTTGTGTAATTTTTTGTTAGCTAGGCGATTTTTCTTTAATGCGGTAAACATTTTTTATATTAAGCATTAATTTACTCCCCCCCCCCCCCCCCCCCCCCCCCCCCCAAGAAAAAAAAATGGTGTGCTATTTTTGTTGTTAAAGGCACAGTAAGCCTCCCGTAAACCATCACAGAGCTCCCCGAGCGTCTGCATACAGTACAAGCATACTTCCATTTGAACGCTCACCGAACGGGAACATCCTGGATGTTTTCTGTCGAGCGTGAGAAATTTTCAAAGAATTTATTTTCGTGGACTTGGTCCTCTACAAATGGCGCCTCGTTTTGGTGCTGGACGGCTGTTATGAACTTTATTCAACTGATACCGGAAATCACGCCCGGACAGTAAGCCTCCCGTAAACCATCACAGATACTGTCAGGCCTTTACACACAGTACAAACACGCTTCCATTTGAACGCTCACCAAACGGGAACATTCTAGGTGCCCTACGTAAAGAGCAAGCAGTTTTTAAAGAATTAATTTTGCAGATTGTCTCGAACACTTTTTGTACCCATCCTGAACTCAGGTCAAAAATTGAGTTACTTCCCTTCGGGTCTGATTCTATCGATGTAAACTGGCGATAGCCGTTAATCGATGATTATTAAAATGTTTTTGGACCAAGGTGCGTTTTTGCGCTAGACCTAACTTTTAAAATCTAAATAATACATTGACAGCTTGTTACACATGTATACATTCTTTAATCATAAAAGAATTATTTTTTCATCAAGACAAGATCAGTACAAACCCGGAAGCAGGGTCACGCAAGGGTCGTAGCAGACGACGGTTTACAGTGCATATCGCCGTTCCTCTCAACAGTCAAAAGCCATCGCTAGAGTTCTTGTGAACCACAGCCGTTTGTTTCGTGCATAAAAACGTGCTATTGTAGATAAGCTCACATCGAGTCCCATTCAAATGACTAACTGACGACTACATTGTGAAAAAGGGAAACTGGATCACACGGGTTCACGATGGCTCAGGGGTAAGATAAACCACGCAAAAATAAATTCTTTGAAAATTGTTCGCTCTTTACGGAGGGCACCTAGGATGTTCTCAATCGGTGAGTGTTTAAATGAAAGGGTGTTTGTACTGTGTGTAAAAGCCTGACCGTATCTGTGATGGTTTACGGGAGGCTTACTGTGCCTTTAAGCCAGGAGAGGCTCAAATAGCACCTCTTGATTTGCTAACATTTATTTTCATCTGGTTAGTTCCAAATACCTTCAAGTTTACAAGAATTTTTAATTTTTTGCAGCTCCAATTTAAAGTTTTTGTTTAACTTTAAGGAGATGCTTCTAAAACTCTTCTTCAAATGTGTACCACTTGTTTTTGTAGACCCCCTAGCAAGAGTGATACAATTAAACACATTCAAGTATAGAGGTTTTTGATTTTATGCATTCATTTATGCATGCAATAATATTTTTTAAACAAACAAAATTGTGTGCTGTTTTCAGAGTCAGAAGAGGCTCAAATAAAGTATTGCATTGCTAAAATTCATTTTCAGCTGGATACTTCCAAATACCTTCAAGTTTACAAGATTTTTTTAAATGTTGTGCATCTCCAATTTTAAGTTTTTGTTTAACTTTAGGCGAGGAGATGCTTCTAAAACCCTTCTTGAAATGTGTATACAACTTGTTTTTGTAGACCCCCTAGCAAGAGTGGTGCAACCAAACACCAAATTCAAGTATAGAAGTTTTTGATTTTGTGCATTCTTACACATCCTCCTCCCCCCCCCCCCCCCCCACCACCATTTTAATTTTTGTGGTAGCTGTTTTCAGTTTTAAACCTGGGAGAGGCTCTAATAGAATACTAATAGCCCCTCACTGTTGTGATGGTGTTGACACTATACTTGCCCAATTGAGTCTAACTACCTGATGGCTAATCTACTGTGATACCTGTGATAACTGATGATGATTACTGTGATTGGTTTTATGTGTTTGGTTGGTCTCTTCTTTTGGTAGTGCAATAGCGTTAATTATGGATTGTTGTTATCATCATTTACATAAAAACTTATCTGTTAATCCAAACAATGATATAATTACTGTGATGTTCTTAACTACACTTTAACATGGAACGTATGTATGTATGTATGTATGTATGTATGTATGTATGTATGTATGTACGTAGGTATGTATGTAGGTATGTATGCATGTGTGTTGGTGTGTCGGTGTGTCAAGTGTGCAAGTAAAAAGGGTATTGTAGTTGTACATATATTACTTTAGATATTTTTTTGTTATCATGGGTTTTATAAATTTTCTTCTCTTCTTCTTTTATAATTATTAATTAATGACCTATATGTGCTGATGACCAATTTAATTTCCTTTGTTGGATCAATAAAATGTTATGAGTTATGAGTTATGAGTTATGAGTTATTGAATTACTAAAATTCATTTTCAGCTGGTCAGTTACAAATATATATTATGCATCTCTAAAAAAAAACTTGTTTGTTATAAGATTTAGTCAGGAGAGGCTGCACCTAAACCCTCCCTATAAAGTATAATGCTAAAATTTATTTTCGGCTGGGGGGCACTAGCTGCCACCCTAGACCCCCCAACAAGGGCGCTGCCCCTGCACCCCGCTGGAGCCTTAGCGGCCCCTGGACCCCGGCCTTCCAAAATGTTTAGTCCTGGCAATATGTTGGGCTCCCACCCATGCTGAATGGGTTTGTGAGTTACTCAGATGTATCATTTTTTTGGTCTCATTACCCGCTTAAACAGCTCCAAAAACTGCCTTTTATGCCTGCCGAGAGGATAGACACCTACACCGCTTAAGCATGCCATAGCGTCCATGTTAGACAAGATATGTGAACAACACTGACAATGACTGATTTAGATGCAGATTTGATTGTTCTATTTGAAAGGGGGGGGGGGGGGGGTGCACTAATTTGAGTTCATTTACTGGATTCATGGCCCATGTTGTGATGGGTTCTGTTGTTGCACTTATGTCCGTCTGGTCTGAAGGCATACTCTCCTAGCCTTCACCAGATCATGTGTTGGACTACACAGTCCGGATGATGTGGGTCGTGTATGACCCATACCTTCCAAATAAGGAGTCAACGTAAAAAGCTTGGGTCGTACATGATCCACGCAATCCGAATGGGGATAAACGTTTTGCCGCCTCTTTGCAGAGTATGCATCGTACACGACCCACGCCATGAAATTCCTTACGAAGTTCCAAATGGGTCGTTTTCGACGAGTCAGCAAAACCCCACCGTCAATTAAAGCTATGTGCCAAGGATAGAACTGTTTTCACGAGAAGGAATGTGCCTTTAATCTCTTTTGCAGCACAGAGCTAATATTCCTCAGCACACAGCCTCTTGGTTTTCCAACCTTTTCTTTGTATTTGTGTCCTTTGTTGCCACACACGTTTTGGGTCTTGAACCTTCTCTGAAGATGTGTTGACATCAGCAGCCGATGGCCCAAATTCGGGTGATCCGCCTAGTATAGGGTCGTCATCCAAAACTGGTTCTTGGTTAAGGTTGTTCAGGGTCGTGTTGGGAAGGGCCCAGAGGCTCCGTGCCCACCCCCCCCCCCCCCCCCCCCGCCCCCCTTTTTTGTTTTCATGGTCGTTGTGCAGGTAATCCAGATCAACTTTGAGAACTTATCTTCTTTGTTGTCAAATGTGTCATCCTGAAACATACATAGAGGAACATGTTTAAACGATTTCAAAAACAATGTAAACATGCAAATAAACTTGTCTGTGTGTGTGTGTGTGTGTGTGTGTGTGTGTGTGTGTGTGTGTGTGTGTGTGTGTTTTGCAGGTGCTTCGCACACACAGGCCGAAGTGGAAGTCATTACAGAAGACTTGTGGCTGTTTCCTAACTGCGTGTGTGTCGACCCGTGACACTTTGAGCTTCAAGAACAGTTGATCAAATTTGTGTTTGTTTTGTTTTTTTAACATGTTTTTACTTCTTTTACTTATATATATTATATAGTATTACAATAACATCAAACACAAAAGACTGTGTTGAATGTATCTTTAAAAAAAATAGAATAAAGAAAAAAAAGAAAGCACAGTAAACAGTCACACAGCCCATTTCAAATTTATATAAAAAGAATACTATACATCTCTTTTCTTATTAATTATGTAATATTATATTTCTAAAGTCTATTTGCTTTTTTATTCCGCTATTTTTCTTGCTATCATTGACGCTCATTATCTTTGTGTGATGTTTGACATGGATGTGAATTTAAGGAACAGTGATACAAACGTTCAACATTCACACCTAATAAATCAAAAGAAACTGAACATTCCCCCTGCCAGATATCTTCCAGACTTGCACAATGCAACTGTTCATGTGGTTGTTGGTAATGAGTTTTTTCCCCACAACCAAGTGAGTGAGTGTGATTGCATTATGCCTAATGGGTGGCGATGCCCACCTGGTCACAATGGTACAAACGGAACACATGGTTCAAACCACAGCTCCAGACGGAATGATGATGGACTGAAAAGGTTTTACACATACCTTGTTTACATGGTGTACAGTAAGCTCACTTGATTTTAAATGTCTGGTATATGTATCATACCTCCCCCCCCCCCCCCCCCCCCCCCAACACACACACCCAAGGCCAAAGCATACATCAATCTCCACTCCCACCAATATTGATCTATTTTTATTGTTAGATCTGTAAATTGAACAGGTTTTTGAAGCTACAGCATACAGGCTGGTGTCAAGCTTACCCGATTTGTGGCTGAAGGTTGTTTCTTGATGACACTGACAGGCAGAAGAATTAAATGCTCTTGCAAGTACTTTTACTTTGGAGTGTACTGTAGATGTCATCTGTCCCTGTCAAGTCCCTTATTACGAAGGATTGTTGTTTGTCTTGATGGCATTAACTGGAGGAAATAAAAGCAGCAAAGCAAAATTAGTATTTCATTTGTCATCTCTCTCCCTCTTTCTCTGTGCATGCGTATGGCTGTGTGTGTGTGTGTGTGTGTGTGTGTGTGTGTGTGTGTGTGACGGTATGTGCGTGTGTGTGTCTCACAGTATGCATGTGTGTGTGTGCGTGTGCGTTTTTTTTTGGTTGGCAATGAGTGCGTGTGTGTGTTATTGTTTGGTAATTTCAAGGCAAGAGAGCCTTCTTATGAGAATACCCCAGTGACTGAGTCAGCCACTATTTGCTTTGTGTTCGTGACTAAGCTAAATTTGATTTAAACCAAGAGCATAAAGACTGAATGCTACAGTCATGAAAAATGATCGTTGCTGCTGCGTTTTGTTTTTCTCTATCATTTCAACTACGCAATTTACGGTAGGGTAATCAACACATCACTAGACTCTGAAACTGACAGCATTTTCCCAAACAGATGACACATTGAATGATTACAGTATGATAGACTGAAGTTGTCAGATAATTTTACACTGTAAAACTAAAAGAGGCAATGTGCCAAGAGGTCGATACATGTTTTGAACGTAGAACTAGAGTTCGGCTAAGGCAGATTTGAGACAGGAACAGGAGAGAAATGTAGATCTACATACTTGCCTTCAAGACAAAAGCGTACAGCAAGGAAAGCAGAGAGACAGAGACAGACAAACCATCTTTGATACAGACCTTACAATACATGAATGCAAACAAATCTAGATCCAGACGCTTACCTTTCATTTCACCCCACGTCTGCTGCATGGACAGTAGGAACAGGTCCCGATGTTGCTGGTTTGTGTAGTTTTTACTTCCATGGTTCCATAGATTCCAACTCCTCGCCAAGATTCAGGTTGATGAAATATTTCGGTTCCGAATCGGCAAGTTTTGATGCTGAACTGACCGCCATTTGATGATTTGTAAAGTGGGTGTCGACTGAAGTGCGCTCAGGGGCTGGAAGTTCCTTGCGATCCGTTCGGAATAGATCCTGCTGTATTTCAAACGGATGGGCCGAGACGGGTGCTATCAAGCTTGTGAGACGTACGGTTCGCATGCTACACGGTCGGTTTGTGGTCAGTTTCGGGCGGTCCGTCTCAAACGTACTGGCGAATCTGATCGTGTATCTTGGCATCAATGATCAAAGCAGACGACGCTTACGTCACGAATCTGTGCGTACACCACGTAATAACTAGGTTAATTTATGCACTCGCGTGAACAAGAAACTGTCGAGCTTCACAGATGTCGTCGTTGGGTAGTTTTGGGTTTGTTTTACTACCATAGGTGGATTTTTGAACTGTAAATGCACTCAGCTGCAACGAAAACGCAAAACGAAGGCTGTGAGCTGCACTGTGCCTTTAAGTTCCGAAAAAGACATTATTCATTCACCCTGTCGAGAG
>NC_090255.1:8316163-8343663 GCF_037325665.1 Littorina saxatilis
AGTACCGTTGCAGAAGATGCCTTTGATCGACCGACCTTTCAAGAGGGTGGCCATTGACCTCATCGGCGAGATCAAACCGCCAAGTGAAGCGGGTCATCGTTGGGTACTGACCCTGATAGACTATGCAACCAGGTACCCAGAAGCCGTGCCTCTGAAGAGAATTGACACCGAAACTGTTGCCGAGGCACTTGTGGACATTTTCAGCAGAATTGGGGTTCCTGAAGAGATCCTCACAGACCTGGGGACACAGTTTGTCTCTGAATGCATGGAAGAGGTCAACAGGCTGCTGAACATTCGTCACTTGACTACGACACCCTATCACCCGATGTGCAATGGGCTGGTCGAAAAATTCAATGCGACGCTGAAGTCCACGCTGAAGAAACTATGCAGTGAGCAGCCAAGGCAGTGGCATCGCTACATCAATGCCTTGCTATTTGCATACAGGGAGGTGCCACAAGAGTCCACTGGATTCTCCCCGTTCGAGCTGATGTACGGGCGGACCGTGAGAGGTCCGATGCAAATACTAAAGGAATTGTGGACGAAAGATGTGGACACACCTGAAGTGAAGAACAGTTACCAGTACGTGTTTGAGTTGCGAGAGAAACTGGAGGAGACTCTCGAGATTGCGAGAGAAAACTTGAGAAAGTCTCAGGATAGCGGAAAGCACTACTACGACCGCAAAGCCGTAAACAGGAAGTTTACACCAGGTAACAAAGTGCTGATACTGCTTCCCACTGATCACAACAAACTACTGATGCAGTGGAAAGGCCCATACGAGGTTGAGGCCGTGGTAGGGATCAACGACTACAAGGTGAATGTCGGCAAGAAGTCCAAGATCTACCACGCTAACCTCCTGAAACTGTATGTGGAGAGACCTCCGGAAGCAGTACAGGTCGCAGCAAGTGTGGAAGAACCAGCCGAACTAGACGAGTTCGACGGCGAGGAACTACTGGAGTTGGGAGACCTCCACAAGAAAGAGGGAGTGGATGACGTCAAGTTAGGACCTGACCTGACAGAAGATCAGCAGAAGGAGCTGCATGATTTTATGGGCGACTTCACCCATAGGTTCTCTGATGTTCCAGGCTCTACGTCCTTGGTCGAACATGAAGTCCACCTCACATCTGACGTTCCTGTTCGCTCAAAACCATACCCTATCCCGTTTCAGGCTCGGGAATCCTTGAAGAAGGACATCGACAACATGTTGAAGATGGGGGTCATCCGTGAGTCATCATCCCCTTACTCATCTCCCGTTGTTGTTGTCAAGAAGAAAGACGGCACAAACAGGGTATGCATTGACTTTAGGAAAGTCAATAAGATCACCGTGTTTGACCCTGAACCAATGCCGACGGCAACTGATCTATTCCGACAGTTGACTGGCAGTAAGATCTTCTCAAAGATCGATCTCAGCAAGGGATATTGGCAAATTCCTGTGCGCGAAGAGGACATACCAAAGACCGCCTTTGAAACTCCAGACGGAACGTATGAGTGCCCGCGGATGCCTTTTGGCATGGTGAACAGTGGTGCTACCCTTAAGAGGGGAATGCGAAAAATGCTCAAAAGAATGAAGAATGTTGTGTACTGCTGGGATGATCTGCTAGTCCACACGGAGACCTTTGCGGAGCATCTGGAGACTTTGAGGGAACTGTTTTCCCGCCTGACAAAAGCTAATCTGACCGTGAGACCCAGCAAGTGCATTTTGGGGACCGACAACGTTGACTTCATAGGTTATTCACTGAAGGAAGGTCAAAAGGGGCTTTTGTTGGAAAACGTCACCAAGATCCTCAATGCGCCACGTCCTGAAACCAAGAAGCAGGTGCGATCCTTCCTTGGATTGGCTGGGTACTACAGAGAGTTCATTCCAAACTTCGCCGCCATAACGGCACCTTTGTCGGACATGACCCGAAAAGGATGCCCCAACCGAATACTCTGGGGACCAGCTCAGGAGAAGGCATACCAGACCGTGCGCGACCTGATGTCACGAGACCCGGTGCTACGCCTTCCTGATACTCCCAAAGAGTTCATCTTGCGTACAGACGCATCGGACGAAGGGATCGGCGCCATGCTGATGCAAGAGCATGGAGGTAAACCGTTTCCGGTCAGCTATGCCAGCAAGAAGCTGTCAGGAGCCGAGAAGAACTAATCGACCATGGAGAAAGAGTGTTTAGCCATCGTGTGGGGAATCAAGAAATTCGAACTCTACCTCCAAGGGGTGAAATTCGTGCTTCAGACTGATCACAAACCCCTCACCTACCTGAACTCTGCGAAGTTTGTGAATAATCGTATCATGAGGTGGGTGATGTACTTGCAGAACTTTGATATGCGAGTGGAATCGATCAAAGGTTCAGACAATGTTGGAGCAGATTTTCTCAGCCGAGTATGTGAGTAAAACTGTGTTCATTCTCCAACAGACTAATGTACATACCTGGATTTCAATCTGTTATGTATACATAATATGTGTACAGGTAGTGTTTCAATGATTGAAAGAAATTAGGTAAATTTCTTCTGGTGTTGGGGGTAATGTTAGGAAACGCTACCGTTGCTGAGCTTTGGTTCAGTTTTGTGTGTTGCATGTAGTTGACTTATTTGTACTTTGTGGGAAAGTACCGATATTATATTTTGTAAACACAATATTTATGCTTGGACGAGAATGCAGGTGAACTTTCTAGTCCTGTCAAAACAAGTTGTTTACCATGCTGTTTTAGTCGTGAGTTCGTGGCGTTCGTTCGGATTAAGTGTGTCGGCGCTTTTGATGTACGTCAGAGAGAATGTCGCTAGTTTAGTCCATGCACGGCTCGTATAATGTAGTTGTATCGTGTTCGGTCTGGAATATTCTCGAGATTGAGTATTTACTATATATGCCAGCGCGATTTGAATGTTAAAAAAGCTTCTATTTGAGTTCTGCTACGTTGTGCAGTTGTATGTATTGAATGCTGAATAAATCCTCGAACTCAATTTGACGAGTTGTTTTCTGCTGCTGCGAAGACGGGCGACGTAGAATAAAAGAACACAACTATACGGCATTTGAGAACTTGTGGCAATCTCAAGTGTCGTGTAACACAAACACACACCCAAACACACATCTATATATATATACGACTAGTGTCTGTGTGTCTGTGTGTCTGTCTGTGCGCGATGCACGGCCAAAGTTCTCGATGGATCTGCTTCAAATTTGGTGGGCTTATTCAGAGAGACCCCGGACACAACCTCATCGATGAGATATTTCAACACGTGCTCTCAGCGCGCAGCGCTGAACCGATTTTGGTTCCACCTCAGCTATTTTGGTTCCACCTCAGCTACCCGGGCCCCCATACCGACACACCATAGCCGCTACACCACATCACAACGCCAAAGTTCTCGGTGGATCTTTTTCAAATTTGGACACCGTATTCAGCTACACCCCGGACACAATATCATCGATGAGATATTTCAACACGTGCTCTCAGCGCGCAGCGCTGAACTGATTTGGGTTTTTGTGTTCATTTCACCATTATAAGTAACTCTTCCTTATCTTCTCCAGTGTTTGGCGTTTATCTCCCTTCCTTCGTGTGGCTTTCCCGTTCAGTGTAACTTACTATTACTATTTTTAGAATGTCACTGCGCTGTCCACTGCGCTGTCCACAACGCTTCCCTTGCACCCGTAAGTTGTTCTTACTGTCAAAGTGAAAAGGTCGAATCAATTTATAGCCACGCGAAAAATACACTCTCACCTATCTCTATATATTTATAGATACAGATATGCATATATATATACGGCTTCTCTGTGTGTGTGTGTGTTTGTGTGTGTGTGTGTGGGCAAAAACCTGTGTATTGTAGAGTTCTGTTTGTGATGTGGTCTAGCGGCTATTGTCTGTCTGTATGTTCTGGCATGTGAGAAGCCACAGCAGATAATATAGGGCTAAGAAATAAGCTCTAAAATTCTCAATCCCGTTTGACAGGACTTCGCCTTCAAAGGTGATTGTGGTGAACCGCCACGCTGTCTGTCTCTGTCTCGCGCCGTTCACCTCAAATTCCCGTTTCTGAGTAACTATTTTTAGAATGTCACTGCGCTGTCCAGAACGCTTCCCTTGCACCCGTAAGTTGTTCTTACTGTCAAAGTGAAAAGGTCGAATCAATTTATAGCCACGCGAAAAATACACTCTCACCTATCTCTATATATTTATAGATATAGATATACATATATATATATACGGCTTCTCTGTGTGTGTGTTTGTGTGTGTGTGTGGTTGGGCAAAAACCTGTGGATTGTAGAGTTCTGTTTGTGATGGGGTCTAGCGGCTTTTGTCTGTCTGTATGTTCAGGCATTTGAGAAGCCACAACAGATAATAATTATAGGGCTAAGAAATAAGCTCTAAAATTCTCAATCCCGTTTGACAGGACTTCGCCTGCAGAGGTGATTGTGATGAACCGCCACGCTGTCTGTCTCTGTCTCGCGATTCACCCCGGCGAAGCCGGGTATTCCTCTAGTACATACATACATACATACATACATACATACATACATACATACATACATACATACATACATACATACATACATACATACACCACGACCCTCATCTCGATTCCCCGTCTATGTTAAAACATTTAGTCAAAACTTGACTATATGTAAAAACGAGAGAGTAGAAGGAAGAGAGAGAGAGAGAGAGAGAGAGAGAGAGAGAGAGAGAGAGAGAGAGAGAGAGAGAGAGAGAGAGAGAGAGAGAGAGAGAGAGAGAGAGAGAGAGAGAGAGAGAGAATTGAATTGAATTTAAATTTATTTTACGAGGGTGACAGAATAAGCAATGTATACATGCTTTTTTTCATCCGGCCCTGGCCCATTGAGGGGTAACAAACAAGAAGAAATACAAGATAAGTTTAACTATAGTACAAATGACATATTTACCATAATTAACATGTCAAGCAACCAATAAGACATTTTAAGATGCATTGTGATTCTTCAGCAATGCTTGAAAAATATATATAACAGAGAAATATTTGTTTGTATAAAAAAAAAAATCCTTCATGAATTATATAATTATTATAATCATGATTTTCAATATAATCAGAGAGTACAGTTATATTTTGCCAGCTGCTTGATAATATTTCTTATAAGTTTTGTAAAACGAAACAGCATGTAATATTCCTTGAATGATGTTTTAATGAATTCGTAATTTAATTATATTTGGAATGGCGTTCCACATAATTGCTCCAGAATATGATACACTCGACTTGTACAGGTCAATTCTTGGAGTTGGGGTAATTATTTTGTTACATTTTCTATAATGATTTATTTTGAAATTTGAGGCAATGAGTGTAGGTGCATTCCCTGAGATAATTATATACATCATCACACCTTTGTTATATGCAAATCTATCTTTGATAGGAAGAATTTGCAATCGTTTATAATCAGTCATGGAAAGAGATGTATTTTTTAAAATAATTAATTTAACATCTCGTCTATGTAAACTGCCCAAGTGTTTCAAAGTATTTGCACTTGCAGAGTCCCACACTGTGGAAGCATAGTCAATAGCTGACTGAATATGTGCCTGAAAAAAACAGTTTTCTTGTGCGAAGGTCTAGAAAGTGTTTGATTTTTGATAACTGAAAAAAAATTTGGGATGTGTTTTTACAAAGTGTATCTACATGTTTTGACCAAGACAGGTTATTGTCAATGGTTATTCACAAGACTTTATGGCTATCAACTTCGGTAACATCTTGATTTCGTATTAGCAATGTCGGAAATCCAGATGTTAGATTTTGTCTTTTTTGCCTCGTGGTAAGTAGCATGCATTTAGTTTTATTTGGATTCAGTGACATATGGTTTAGTTCTGACCATTCAAGTAATCGATCAATGTTTTCTTGGAGGATATTTGCTAGTTTAATAAGATCTTGGTGACTAGAATTGTAGTATCATCTGCAAATAGTTCACACATGCATTTTACAAATAGAGGTAGGTCGTTTATATATATAGAAAATAGTAATGGACCAAGAATAGAACCTTGTGGTACTCCAAACCTTACTGTTTGCTTACAAGAGTATGATTGTTTCAGATAAGTACTTTGCTGTCTGTCTGACAGGAAAGATGTTAAAATGTTTATGGAATCTGTTGCGATTCCATAAATCTCAAGCTTTTTGATAAGGAGTTTATGGTCAATTAGGTCAAAAGCTTTAGCAAAGTCAACAAATAGAGCAGCACAGAACTGATTATTATTAATGTTTGTCAGCCATTGGTCTACTAAACTAATAAGCGCTGTTTGACATGAGTGTTTTTGCCTAAAACCTGATTGATTATCATAGATCAATTTATTGTTCTCAAAGTGAGAAAGGATGTGTTTATTAATATGTTTTTCAAGAGGCTTCGAAAGGATTGATAGAATTGATATTGGTCTATAATTTGAAGAATTTGTAGTATCTCCTGATTTAAAGAGAGGAATCACTTAAGCCTGTTTGAATTGTTTAGGAAAATAGCTTTTGTCAATACAAAGGTTATAGATAAATGTCAATGTATCTGTGATAATTGGAGCTGCCATTTTTATAATTTTTGCATCCAGACCATCTATGTCACGTGTTCCGGTTTATTTTAGATGCTGAAGATGAGAGTAAACATCCAGTATAGTCATTGGTGGCAGTGTATGCTGAAAATGTATCTGTTTTGAATTGCAGTATTCCTTTAAATGTTGTAAATTATTTGACTGTGTCCGATCACAAGAAAATACTTTATCAGCAATTTTTGAGAAATGGTCATTGAGTGTATCTGCAGAAATGTCAATTATTTGGGAAGATTTTGTTAAAGTTTCTTTGTTTGTGAGTTGGTTAATTGCTTTCCAAATAGATTTTGAATCTTTTTTAGATGTAATGAGATGTTGAAAATATTGTTGTTTACGTTTTCGTTTCAAGGAATTTACTTTATTTCTTTGTTGTGTGTACTCTTCGTAGGTTCCATGTTTTTTTAAGAAGTCACAGTAATTTGCAGCATTTTCTACGTCTTGGTCGATCCATTTGGAGAGAGAGAGAGAGAGAGAGAGAGAGAGAGAGAGAGAGAGAGAGAGAATATGCGTGTGTGTGTGTGTGTGTGTGTGAGGAATAAATGTGAAACAGACAGCTAGACAGAAAAGAATCAGAAAACGCCAGAAAAAGACAAAATGCGCGAGAAATAGTATGACGTCATTAATCATCATAACAAATCATTACACTGTATATGACGTGCTGTCATTCCATTCTTTCCATCCCGAAGAAGGCAGTTACATTCCGAAATATTGATTTACACTTACCTAACCTGGTTACTTGTGTGTTTTCTTTTTACTTAAAGACCATGTATATTTATATACATTCCTATTAACTTATAATACGAATCTCGTTTCAGCACAACCTGCACGTTACCCTCCGAGACTTCCGCCTCCGTGGCGTTACCCTTCACTGGTTTCAACTATGAGTTGATCACCAACCGTGACAAGCAGTGCCAGGAGGCTATCAACGATACCAGAAGCTCCTTCTGCGATCCTGGCCCTGTACGTTGCTTCTCTGTTTTGGCTTGGCTGATTTTACTAAACTCTTCTCTTGGGGGTCCCGGTAGCTCAGTTGGCAGAGCATCGGACTTGTGATCCTAGTGTCGCAGGTTCGAATCCGGGCCGGGACGGACGTTGGTTAACTGAATGCGCAGACTCAGAGACGGTATCCATGTTCCACCCCAGTGTCACAGCTGTGGCACGTAAAAGACCTCGGTCATTCTGCCATAAGTGCATGTGGCTGATTACACCTAAACACGCAGACACCTGGGTAGCGCGACACTGTTACTGCTAGCTTTCCACTGGGAGGAAGCGACCCACATTTCCTAGCGATGGGACAATACAGAAATGAAAATGAAAAAGAAGATGAAATCACAACAACAACAAAAACCGTACAACTACAAACTCTTGCACCCATTTTCTTATCCCGGTTCGCCTCTTGTTTTTGTTCGCTCATGCGATCGACATCTTGTCACACTCATAAGATAATTGCCTATGTCATTTTTTGATGTTTTGAGAAAAACGCAAAAAACTTATTTGGTTTCCGCCTATCTCATTTTAGTTATAAGTTGCAAACTGCCTATCTCGAGCTGTTACCACGGGATAAACGTGAGATAAAGAGCTGACAGCAACATTTTCAATCAGCACAACTGCAAAACAACCCCCCAAAAGCTTTTGCATACCTTCGCAGTTTCCAAACAAGTCTTCCTGTAAAAAAAAAAAGTGCCTAACTCAAAAAACGACATCGGCAGTTTTGCTTACGTTACCGTGGCAATGGTTTCCGATGGTCTGAGAGTGTGTACTCTCTAACACATGACAGGTACCCTTCCAGTAGCTTCCCCTGTAGTCTCACTTCACACATGCCTAACACTGAGTTTGGTATTTTTCTTATGAGTGTGACGTTGTGCAAAACACTGCTTTATTTTCACCAGCTGTATGGAAGAGTCAGCTAAAGGACACCTGTTAACCCGTGATTTGTAAAAATGTAAAAACATTTGACAAATTACGTCAAACCTAAAACCGCGAATTTGTATGAATGTAAAAATGTAAAAATATCGCATTCCACAAAGTAATACATGCCTTTTATCATTATTAATATTTGTTGTTTAGAGCCTCTGTAGTGGGGGGTGGTTTGGGCCTGATAGATAAAATATTGCGATTTTAGCATAACAAAGAAAACAAACCCGAATTTCCCAGCGATGGGACAATAAAGTAATGAAAAAAAATGAAAAAATCTAATAGATCCCTTGACTTGGGGGTAGCGCGACTCTGTTGCTGCTAGCTTTCCACTGGGAGGAAACGACCCGAATTTCCAAGCAATGGGACAATAAAGTAATGAAAAAAAATAAAATCTAATAGATCACTTGACTTTGGAGATGACAAGAAAATATCGGGCGCATTTACGTGATTTGTAAAATGTTTTACATTTTTACAAATTACGGGTTTACAACACCAAAAACACAACAAAAAGCACGTAGAAAGCATAGTTAACCAGACAGGAGAGTCGTTTTTGTTCCTTTCTTTTTTTAAAACTTTCACCAGTTTTGTGCAAAATGCTTCTTCTCTTTCACCATTATAATAATAACCAAGCAATCTATTTGATTAGTTATGTGAAAAATATTGATTTTCTTTCACTAGTTTTGTGCAAAATTACTTATGTGCTTTCACCAGTTGTGTGCAAAATACTTATTTGTTTTCACCAGTTCGACAACTTCACCAGTTTTGTTCAAAATACTGCTTTATGCTCACCAGTTTTGTTAAAAATACTGCTTTATGCTCACCAGTTTTGTTAAAAATACTGCTTTATGTTCACCAGTTTTGTTCAAAATACTGCTTTATGCTCACCAGTTTTGTTCAAAATACTGCTTTATGCTCACCAGTTTTGTTCAAAATACTGCTTTATGTTCACCAGTTTTGTTCAAAATACTGCTTTATGTTCACCAGTTTTGTTCAAAGTGCTGCTTTATGCTCACCAGTTTTGTTCAAAATACTGCTTTATGTTCACCAGTTTTGTTCAAAATACTGCTTTATGTTCACCAGTTTTGTTCAAAATACTGCTTTATGTTCACCAGTTTTGTTCAAAATACTGCTTTATGTTCACCAGTTTTGTTCAAAGTGCTGCTTTATGTTCACCAGTTTTGTTCAAAGTGCTGCTTTATGTTCACCAGTTCCCCGACTTCAACGAAGAAGACATATGCACCGGGATGCTGTGTGCCTTACCTGCTCAAACTGGGGGACAGTGTCGGTATGTCCTACCTTTCGAGGGCACCTCCTGTGGTACCAGCAGGGTGAGTTCAAGAGTTGAGGATGTCTTTAATTAGGTTTGGTTCAAACAATGTTTTCTTCTTGTTTTACATGTTCATGAGATATGCATCGGGATGCTGTGCGCAGGGTTGGCCAAATCGTCGGACCGATCGCCAGGGGCGAGGAAAAAATCCCATGGGCTAGTAGAAACCGCCTGGCAACTCGCCCGGCTGGTCAGTGAAAATTCTGGTCAAATGCAACACGTTTGGTTGTAATGTCGAGTTTCGAAGCCATATAAACACGGCAGATGCAGCAACTGTGGTATGTACAGGGCCAGCGACATTTCTGGCGGTCTAGTAAATTTCTTGAAGTTACTCGCCCGGTTGGCGAGTTAAAATGTTGAGATTTGGCCATCCCTGCTGTGTGACTTACTTAATTTAATTTTAACCAAGCCAATCAGTGCCAATTCGTCCTTCCTTTTGAGGGCACATCTTGCGGTACCGGTGTAGGATCCGGTCCGGTCCCCCCCTCTGAAGTAGTCCCCCGGGGGACCAATTCGTGGCAAAAACTGCTCTATAATGGTCCCCCCTTAGACATCCAGCCTCGTTTTTCTTAGGCATTCAAGCCATTTTCAATCTATATCTTCGTCCGGTATTATGTAGTGCACAGACAGCAATCTCTTTGTTTGACTATATTTTGCAGAAAATAAAATAGATCTGATTTATAATGCCGTTCAAAAGAAAAATCACATGAAATAAAATGAATAATAAATAAAATAATACTGATAAGAAGAAAATGAAACCAGTTTCTGATTCTTTCCTTTCTTTTATCTAAAATTGCTGGTAACATTACTAACATTGTAACAAGAAAAACGAGGCTGGATGTCTAAGGGGGGACCATTATAGAGCAGTTTTTGCCACGAATTGGTCCCCCGGGGGACTACTTCAGAGGGGGGACCGGACCGGATCCTACACCGGCAAGGTGGGTTAAAGAGATACTATTGTTTTGACCGGGTATAGGGAGTGTCCGAAGAATTTGACGAATGTGAAGAATCTTGGGAACCCACTGTAGCTTTTGACGCAAACGGCACGATTTGTTGGCAAACCTACCACAAGTATGGTAATTGATTAAATCAAAGTGAGTGAATGCCCTTCAAGGCGCTGTTTGTGGAAACAAAATGTAGATCAGAAGTGCCGCTTGGAGGCCTATAGGAACCAGCAACACGTACATTAACAAGAGAAGTAACTCAGTGGAAGTTACCAAACCAAACCTTCCCAAAGAGTGATCGTGTCCAAGCTTTGCCTACTATACAATATTTATTTTAGTTTTCGAAACCATTGTTTTTGCAAAGTGAAGGCAGCTAGTCCTCCTGCGTGGTAGTATTTTTTGTAACGCAGGATCTTATGGAAAATGTTTGGAGAAAAATATTCTCAGGTAATTTTCCTTTAAAGAGTAAATTCTTTTTCACTAATGTTCATTAGTTTTTATTAGTTTAATTGGAATAAATGATTGTTTTTTATTTTATGTTTTATTTGAGTGCATCGTGGTAGTTGTTAAAGTTATTATGTTTTCTACCCTTGGATTAAAACAAGCATGCCATTTAACACACATATATATATATATATATATATATATATATATATATATATATATATATATATATATATATGAGTTGTTCTTTGCTACTGGTCACAAGTGGAGGTCAGCTCAGACGGACGCATTTTTTCAATACAGTCTAGGGGAGAAACTGGTCACAAAGCACCCAGTACATGCCAGAGAGATAGGAGAATCGGCACAATCAAAGAAAATTCCAAAATCATTCAATAGATATGGAAATATTAAGATTTACTGTGAAAATGCCAGCAAAAATGGCGTCCAAAAACGGGAACGCACACTTGGTGCGTCTTTGAAGACTTACCTCCCGTTCTGTGTTGTTGATAATAGTCGTGTTTGTGCTGTTGTTGTTGAAATAGTATCTAATAAAACTGATGCAGTTCTTGAAATGTTGCAAATTATTGTTGTCTTTGTGAAATTCGAGAGTGTTCTGAGGCGTAATCTGCATACGGCTGATGTCCCACATAGGGTACCCCACTTCCATCAGCGTATCACTCCAAATTATCTTCATAGCAGAAAAGCAGATACACTACCAACACACTGCATAACAGATCTACAAGTCTGAGCCAGAATCATTGAAATTTACTTTCTGTATAAAATATTGCAATCAAATTTGTTCACGATGTCCCACAAATAACGCAGGTTACCCTCGCCTTCGATTCAAAGTAACTCCAATCTGACTTAATTACAATCGAAACGCAGATGACAAACTGATTCACCACAAATTTGTGGTATTTTACACACAAATTTCAACTGTGTTGTTTCGCGATAAACAGCCATAAACAAACAAATGTGGCGCCGTCACGTCGCCTTGGAAGGAATAACGCAGGTGACCAAGGCTTGTTTCCGATACCTGTCTGATTAAAATCATCGTTTTTTCACGAATGACGGCTCTTTGGCAGATCTGGTGAGTTGGAAACTGTCTATGAATGTTTCATTTAATGTCAAATGCGTACATTCTTGTCGATATTGTTACCTTTGGGCTCATAAATTAAGTCAATCGTCGTGTTGTCCGAAAGTGACTTTTGTCAGCATAGAACTTACTGTGCTTTGATCATTGGCTGAGAAGAATCTTCCGATGACACTAGTTCATTTCACTACGCGACTGCAGATCTGCAAGGAAACTTATGGCAGGGGAAATAAGCTTAACTGAAGACGAATAAGCGGAGTAACTGTTCTTCAACGGATTGCTCTTACACTGATCTAAATATTTAGATCTTGTCGTCTGCTAGTAAGTAGTCTTCGGTCGTGTGAAAGTCACATCTATTTCGACTGTGTGCATCGATCCGTGTAGTGAAATGTTGATCTTTGATGATTTGGCAACATAACTTCGCTAAATGTGCTACGCCGAGTGTATCTCCCCGTTAACCGCATTTGAAAACGTCTTTTAACAAGACCATGTTTCGACAGCCCAGACGGGGAGGATCCTCGATAGCTCACAGGGTATATAATGTTTTCCGCCGTTTTTTGAAGAATCCTTTTAAATTTGCTATTCCAAAAGTACCTTATGACACGACTCGAGTGGCAAAGAACATTCTCTGCAATTCCTGTCTCAGTCCGTGCAGTCGTTTCGGGTCCTATCGTCATCATACAAACATACACACAGACACACAAGAACCAGCTTTAAAAGTTAGATAATGTAGGAACCATGTGAACCAGTGATTTTTTCTTATGTACAACAGATACTACAGTATTTCTGCTTTATGAAAAGCAATATTTCAAAAACAAAACTAGAGATTTGAATTTTGACCACTTTTCCCCCTTTCTGTCACCAGTACTGAAGAACAACTCATATATATATATATATATATATATATATATAAACTGAGCAAAACAATTATTGCACCCATTTTCGTACCCCAAATAAAACATTCATTCACCTGTCATTTTATTCAAACTTTATATGCCGTTAAAGGCCCTTCACTTGGCTACCTTGCACACTTTTCGGATTAAAGATTTCTGTTGTAGGTATCACGTGACCGCCGCCGATGTCAGGGTACCCCCAAAATCGACCTGACAAAAACCATAGTCCCGTATTTTAAAATCTGTACAAATTCAGGATTTGCTGATAAGAAACAATTCTGCATATCGATGGATATGCCATTCAATTTCCATTCAAAAACAGTTTGATTTGTGCACCTAACTTGTTTAGTCTTGATTCAATCTGTTTTCAAATGAGGTAGGGGTTAACAGTTTGAAAGGCCAAAAAGAGCACGTTTTGCGGTCATTTTTAAGGGGGTTCTCCACTGAAAATGAAACATTTCCTACACGTTTTAATGAAAACGTTTCAAACTTCCAAATAACATGACAAATAGGTTTGCAGATATTATATAACTTTCTGCGAATACATGTAGAGTTACGAATCTTTTCAGAAAGAACTTTAAAAATATTCATATTAATTCAGGGTGTTATGTCAAAAATTCCTGTCATTATCCTGTCTATCGTGCAACCTATGTCTGTCTGGCCTTCACTTCTCTGTTTAGATGTTTGTTTCTCTCTCGACTAATCTTTATCCGTTTGCATAGCTTTGTCCTATCTCTGTCTCTGTCTCGCCCTCTCTCTCTCGCTCTCTCTCTCTCTCAAGTCTCTCTCTCTCTCTCTCTCTCTCTCTAAAACGGCTGCAAGCATACACGCATGCAAGCTCACACACGCACCCACTGGCACGCACATACGCACGCAAACACACACAGGTACACACTCGCACACATGCACAAAAGCACAAATACAAACACACTAACACATGCAGGCGCGCGTGCACAACAAACAAGCACACGTTGTTCTGCAATACAACAGTTGAAACCAAAGAGGATCGGTTCTTCGAAGGAAACAAACTCCTCGCTGTCGGGAATGCAACGGCGCGTGGTCTACCGATGTTGAGCATGCACAGGCCAACGACTGGAAATATCTGCCGCTCGCATACACAGTACAAATGACAGAGTTGACGAATTTGTCTATCGCGTTCATACCTCCAGCAAATTTCTGCTAGTGCTCAGATTTGCCTAAAACTTTCGCAAATACTGATATAATTATTATTGGCCCTGCATGCAACGTCACAAATTTTTGGCATAACACCCTGAATTGATATGAATATTTTTAAAATTCTTTCTGAAATGATTCGTAACTCTACATGTATTGTCAAAATATTCGCAAAATGTTATGGTAATATCTGCAAACCTATCGGTCATGTTTTCTGGAAGTTTGAAACGTTTTCATTAAAACGTGTAGGAAATGTTTCATTTTTAGTGGAGGACCCCCTAAAAAAAATGACCGCAAAACGTGCTCTGTTGGTCCTTTCAAACTGTTAACCCCTACCTAATTTGAAAACAGATTGTATCAAGACTAAACAAGTTAGGTGCACAAATCAAACTCTTTTTGAATGCTAATTGAATGGCATATCCATCGATATGCAGAATTGTTTCTTATCAGCAAATCCTGAATTTGTACACATTTTAAAATACGGGACTATGGTTTTTGTCAGGTCGATTTTGGGGGTACCCTGACTTTGGCGGCGGTCACGTAATACCTACAACAGAAATCTTTAATCCGCAAAGTGTGCAAGGTAGCCAAGTGAAGGGCCTTTAACGGCATATAAAGTTTGAATAAAATGACAGGTGAATGAATGTTTTAGTTGAGGTACGAAAATGGGTGCAATAATTGTTTTGCTTAGTTTATATTTGTTTTTAACCTTCACAAAAAAGATGATTTGTATTATCAAGCAAGAAAAAGGGGTGTTTTATTCGTTTTGTTTAGTTTTGGGTTTGTTTGTTTTGGTGGGTATAGGGGGTGAAGGGGGGGAGAGGGGGGAGGGGGGGTGTGTGTTAGGGAGGGCTGATTTTTAAATTGAGGGACTCCACAGAGTCAAATTTATCTACACACGAATTTTTTTTCTTCTCGAAATTACAAAAACTTTGATAGGCAATGTTGCTATCAACTCTATATTCTTGTGCAAAATATCTGTATATTCCGTGGCTTCTCAGTTCAATTCCCACAAACCTAGGTGCCTAGGCTGTTATACGAACACAACCTTGACATTTCGTAAGTAAGAAAGATAGAACGAATCCAGTGTTCGTGTGTTATTTAGCATCATTTTTTTGATGCCCTCGCCGGCATCCTGCAAGCGAGTTGCATCTACGGTTCTAAGATAAGTTCATTATTTGTATCATAAGTGTCTGTCTGTCTGTCTGTCTGTCTGTCTGTCTGTCTGTCTGTCTGTCTGTCTGTCTGTCTGTCTGTCTGTCTGTCTGTCTGTCTGTCTGATTAAAAGACCACTAAGTTGACGTACAGTAAATGTAACGTTTTGTTTTGTCAATAATTAACGTGCCATTAACCTACATTTCTTGTTGTGTGATTCATCATTTTCTTGACTTGAAAAAAAATGGCACAAGAAAAAAAGCAATAAAACACCCCTCACTGCTGTCATTTCAGATCTGTTCTCGCGGGCTGTGCGAGGATGCCGCTACTGTCACTCAGGCTTCTGTCTCCTTCGACGGACCTGCAACTGCAGCTACTACTACTACGCCTGACACGACTACCACTACGCCTGAAACGACCACTACTACACCAGAAACGACTACTACTACGCCTGAAACCACTACTACTACGCCTGAAACGACCACTACTACACCAGAAACGACTACTACTACGCCTGAAACGACCACTACTACGCCAGAAACGACTACTACTACGCCAGAAACGACTACTACTACGCCTGAAACGACTACTACTACGCCTGAAACGACTACTACTACGCCTGAAACCACTACTACTACGCCTGAAACCACTACTACTACGCCAGACACGACTACCACTACGCCTGAAACGACCACTACTACGCCAGAAACGACTACTACTACGCCAGAAACGACCACTACTACGCCAGAAACAACTACCACCACGCCAGAAACGACTACTACTACGCCAGAAACCACTACTACAACGCCTGAAACAACTACCACTACGCCAGAAACAACTACCACTACGCCAGAAACTACCACCACAACGCCAGAAACGACTACTACTACGCCTGAAACCACTACAACTACGCCTGAAACGACTACTACTATGCCTGAAACCACTACAACAACGCCTGAAACCACTACTACTACGCCTGAAACCACTACAACTACGCCTGAAAGGACTACCACTACGCCAGAAACGACTACCACTACGCCAGAAACAACTACCACTACGCCAGAAACCACTACTACTACGCCTGAAACGACCACTACTACACCAGAAACGACTACTACTACGCCTGAAACGACCACTACTACGCCAGAAACGACTACTACTACGCCAGAAACGACTACTACTACGCCTGAAACGACTACTACTACGCCTGAAACGACTACTACTACGCCTGAAACCACTACTACTACGCCTGAAACCACTACTACTACGCCAGACACGACTACCACTACGCCTGAAACGACCACTACTACGCCAGAAACGACTACTACTACGCCAGAAACGACCACTACTACGCCAGAAACAACTACCACTACGCCAGAAACGACTACTACTACGCCAGAAACCACTACTACAACGCCTGAAACAACTACCACTACGCCAGAAACAACTACCACTACGCCAGAAACTACCACCACAACGCCAGAAACGACTACTACTACGCCTGAAACCACTACAACTACGCCTGAAACGACTACTACTATGCCTGAAACCACTACAACAACGCCTGAAACCACTACCACTACGCCTGAAACCACTACAACTACGCCTGAAAGGACTACCACTACGCCAGAAACGACTACCACTACGCCAGAAACAACTACTACTACGCCTGAAACCACTACAATTACGCTTGAAACAACAACTACTACGCCTGAAACGATTACTACTACTATACCAGATACGACTACTACTACGCCAGAAACGACTACTACTACTACGCCAGAAACGACTGCTACTACGTATGAAACGACTACTACGCCAGAAACGACTACCACTACGCCAGAAACAACTACTACTACGCCTGAAACCACTACAACTACGCCTAAAACAACAACTACTACGCCAGAAACGACTACTACTACTACGCCAGAAACGACTACTACTACGTCTGAAACGACTACTACGCCAGAAACGACTACTACGCCAGAAACGACTACTACTACGCCAGAAACGACTACTACTACGCCTGAAACGACTACTACGTCAGAGTTTACCACAGAAACTTCTACTACGCCAGCTTCAACTACGGACACCACCACCACCCCGCTGCCCCCGGGCTGCACGCGCTGCAACAGATATAGATACTACGGGTGTTACAGGAAATACATCTACTCCTTTTATTTGCGACGCCCTCTCTCTCCATGTTGTAAGGCCTGTCTCGGACTCAGGCGTGCCCGTCGTCGTCGTCGTCGTCAACGTAGGCGTTATCACTACTAAGTAAAACATGGTCCGACTAAGGGGACAATCCTTCCCTTGTATATATAAATATATATAAGGCTAACAAATATTATTAAGGAAAGTTGTTTCCGGTTCCTTGACTGACTCTTCTGTTTCCTTTTGACCCTAGAATTTAGTTTTTTTTATCCGTCAAAAACTATTTGTTAAGAAAACGTACAAAATTCGCATTTGCAGGCTTTAAAAAGAAACTTACTCTTCTCCGACGTACAGGGGACGCAATTAGTGCGATTTCTGGCCGTTAAAAAGCCACATACGCCATTGTTTATGGAAAAGAACATTCCATAAAAAATTAAATTAAAAACAAAAGAACCGACATACCGATCTTACGTTTTTGGTCTTGTCACCAGAAACAAACATGTAATTTTGTTGGCCTAAGGTTTGGCTCACAACCTCAGATCTACCAAGACTCTTAAACATAGAATAAGACCATCTCTCCACTTAGACACATATCAAACATCAACAGCCTTGGGTGTTCTTTGTGCAGAGCTAGAACAAAACGAGTGTAGTAACTCTGCAATGTTGTTCAATTCATTTCATGTGAAGCTACTACAAAATTAATTGATTAAAAACCGGCACGGTTGGCCTTGTGGTAAGGCGTCCGCCCCGTGATCGGGAGGTCGTGGGTTCGAACCCCGGCCGCGTCATACCTAAGACTTTAAAATTGGCAATCTAGTGGCTGCTCCGCCTGGCGTCTGGCATTATGGGGTTAGTGCTAGGACTGGTTGGTCCGGTGTCAGAATAATGTGACTGGGCGAGACATGAAGCCTGTGCTGCGACTTCTGTCTTGTGTGTGGCGCACGTTATATGTGACCCTCCACCACGAAATGAGTCGCATGTCACCTCGCGCGGTTCTGCGCTAGGCTTAATATAAGTCCGGGGAGTGTCTGGTAACAGTGTGAGGGTCACCTTAGTCACAGGCTTATAACTCAAACTAAGTTTTCGCTCTTTTCTAAAACGGTTTACACCACTGGATAGAGCATGCATAACAAATTCTTTAGGAAAATGTAAATATATGAAAATCATGCAAAGGTGACATGCGACTCATTCCGTGGTGGAGGGTCACATATGTCAAAGCAGCACCGCCCTGATATGGCCCTTCGTGGTCGGCTGGGCGTTAAGCAAAACAAACAAACAAAAATTGATTAAAAAAATAAATTCCTATTCTGCACAGGAAGCAGTCGGGTTGTTAAGTTTTGGTATATGTCCAAGTGGAGGGATGGTTCTTCCTCGTATAAAAGCCTGGGTAGAAAGGAGATTTGTTTTGCCGAACAGTTTTCCAGGGAAGCACCCGAGCACAACCTGTACCGAAAACCGAAGCTAAGCCTTTCGGGAAAATTATGCTCTTTTTGACTCACATGCGAAGCAAAAGTGAGTCTATGTACTCACCCGAGTCGTCCGTCCGTCCGTCCGTCCGTCCGTCCGGAAAACTTTAACGTTGGATATTTCTTGGACACTATTCAGTCTATCAGTACCAAATTTGGCAAGATGGTGTATGATGACAAGGCCCCAAAAAACATACATAGCATCTTGACCTTGTTTCAAGGTCAAGGTCGCAGGGGCCATAAATGTTGCCTAAAAAACAGCTATTTTTCACATTTTTCACATTTTCTCTGAAGTTTTTGAGATTCAATACCTCACCTATATATGATATATAGGGCAAAGTAAGCCCCATCTTTTGATACCAGTTTGGTTTACCTTGTTTCAAGGTCAAGGTCACAGGAGCTCTTCAAAGTTGGATTGTATACATATTTTGAAGTGACCTTGACCCTGAACTATGGAAGATAACTGTTTCAAACTTAAAAATTATGTGGGGCACATGTTATGCTTTCATCATGAGACACATTTGGTCACATATGATCAAGGTCAAGGTCACTTTGACCCTTATGAAATGTGACCAAAATAAGGTAGTGAACCACTAAAAGTGACCATATCTCATGGTAGAAAGAGCCAATAAGCACCATTGTACTTCCTATGTCTTGAATTAACAGCTTTGTGTTGCATGACCTTGGATGACCTTGACCTTGATGACCTTGACCTTGGGTCAAGGTCACATGTATTTTGGTAGGAAAAATGTGTAAAGCATGTGAGTCGTATGGGCTTTGCCCTTCTTGTTTATATTTAGTCAAGTTTTGTTTCTCTCTCCTTTTCCCGCCTTCCATAGTTAGAGGGGCACGGTGTTCAATAACTTACGGTTTGAAATATGCCACAATTGAATGAAAGTATGTTGATTGAATTAAAAAGTTAAAACTTTGTAGAAAACAAGTTTGTGGTCAAAAATCAACCAGACTAGAAAAACGCAAACAAAGTTAACTCAAACAAAACAAAACAAAAACAACGATAATAAATACAACATTAGAATAACAGCAGCAACAACAACAACATTTCAACAACAGCAACAAAACGTATTCACAAAAGTCCCTTGAGGTTGAAGGTAGAAAATTCCAAAACAGAGTAGATCTCCTCAAAATAGGGTAGATCTCGTCAAAATAGGGTAGATCTCGTCAAAATAGGGTAGATCTCGTCAAAATAGGGTAGATCTCGTCAAAATAGGGTAGATCTCGTCAAAATAGAGTAGATCTCCTCAAAATAGGGTAGATCTCGTCAAAATAGGGTAGATCTCGTCAAAATAGGGTAGATCTCGTCAAAATAGAGTAGATCTCGTCAAAATAGAGTAGATCTCGTCAAAATAGAGTAGATCTCCTCAAAATAGGGTAGATCTCGTCAAAATAGGGTAGATCTCGTCAAAATAGGGTAGATCTCCTCAAAATAGGGTAGATCTCGTCAAAACAGAGTAGATCTCGTCAAAATAGAGTAGATCTCCTCAAAATAGGGTAGATCTCGTCAAAATAGGGTAGATCTCGTCAAAATAGAGTAGATCTCCTCAACATAGGATAGATCTCGTCAAAATAGAGTAGATCTTGTCATAATAGGGTAGATCTCGTCAAAATAGAGTAGATCTCGTCAAAATAGAGTAGATCTCGTCAAAATAGAGTAGATCTTGTCAAAATAGAGTAGATCTCGTCAAAATAGGGTAGATCTCGTCAAAATAGAGTAGATCTCGTCAAAATAGGGTCAATCTTGTCAAAATAGGTTAGATCTCGTCAAAACAGAGTAAATCTCGTCAAAAGTGAGTATATTTCGTCAAAATAGAGTAGTTCTCGTCACAAAAACACAGGATTTTACAAAACCTTTTTATCGAAAGTGTCGGCGTAGGATGGTTCTGGATTTAGGTGTTTGTGGTCAAAACGATGTACCTTGATCTACCTGTCGGGTTGATGACCTTGTAACACGGAGGAGGTGGGTTTGGGGTCTGAATGTTTTTGGGTATATTCTCCTTTTTTTCGTGGGTTATTTCTTTCAATCTTTGATTTTTTGTTTGTTACACAATCTCTATTGTTCAACATTGCCATCTTTGTCGCGTGCCATAGTGAATCTCAGGTTGCAATATTTAGTCAAATGTGTATCCACTTCACCTGTCTTAATTTAGCACAATTCATTTGCGTTAATTGCATCGGTTTAAAGCCATCCGTTAAGTAACTCGAAGTTTACCTGTAACTCAGAGTCCATGTGATCTTTACATATCAGAATCGACATTCCTGGTATAGCTGCCATGGCTTTGTGGTATCATATACAATTTACATTGTTATTTTGTCATACATTGATATCGTTTGGTAAATAAGTTATTTTCTCGGTTATTATTCAGTGAGCTAATCTGCTCATTTACCTCAACCAATAAATGTTCAAGAAAACCATGTTCTACATGAAATTCATTCCTTTGCGGCTTTGCTATAGATCGATTATTGATTTATTTATGATGACTTGAAAGGTACGCATCTAAACCTAAAAATTAAAAAAAGATGCTCGAAGTTAGTTAGTTAGTTAGTTAGCTGTTGCTTTTCGGGTCCAGCGGACCATAATAGGCCAAATCAGGACCCCAGATGCTCGAAGCAATGAACAATTTTCATTATGTGTTCCAGAGAGAAATGTATGTATTTTTGTTTTGTTTTGTTATATCAGTGATATAACACGTGTGGGTGTATTACAAATAAACTTGGTATCTGATGAAACGAAGATTTTGTGTTTGTGTGTGAATGCGCATTGTTTCTTTATTGTTTTAGCATTGCGATCAAGTGTGCGATTAATTATTACATGTTTAGAATGTCTGAACCTCACTCTGTCTCAGTCTCTTAATGTCTCTGTTTTCTCTCTCTGTCTCTCACGCTCTCTCCCTCTCTTTCTCCCCCCCCTCTCTCTCTCTCTCTCTCTCTCTCTCTCTCTCTCTCTCTCTCTCTCTCTCTCTCTCTTTGTGTGCGTACGTGTGCGAGCGCGCGGGAGTGTATGTGTCGCTGTACCAGAACATGTTATGGGGTCAATTACGAATACTCAAAATGAGAGTCTTTCTTACTTCCCTTGTTCCTCCTTCCCTTCTTTTGCTTGTCGAGTTTCGTTGTTTGTTTGATAATTTACTACTTTGTTTGGTTGTTATTTTGTTTGTTTATTTTTTTCTTTCTCTTTCTCCCCTATTAATCCTGTCTCCTTTCTTTTCCTATTCTTGAAGACAGCAAAATCTTGACTTCTTGCGGGGGAAAAACCCGCTGACAACAATTTCGAAATCTTACCTACGAATCAGGGAGGAGGATCAAAAGTCACATCCCCTGCGGCAACTTAATGTAGCACAGGTGTAAACAGTCGAGTACGTACCAAACTCGATAACAATCAAACACCTTTGAACATTTGTTGCTTACACTGTCACGGACTTTTGCAAACGTCAAAACATCCTTAGGGTACAACGTCAACGTTAGTCACACGCGTACAGACACAGGACGATGACAATTCTTTATTTCACGAGGTGGTACTAGAAAAACGAGGGGTCTCTAGGTATACATAGGGGTTTCGCTCAAAAGAGAGACTCATCTACTTGAGCTAAAGAATAAATAGTTTTGTCATCATTTTCACGAGTTTTCATTCACAAGCACCTGGGAAATAAATCTCATGTTCCCCGGGGAATAAATCTCCGGTTACCATAGTTGCAGGAAGCCCTATTACATGGATAATCAAAAGCGAACCCAATAGAAACGCTCGAGGATTCTTCGGCTCTTTTCATTGGCGTTTCCCCAGACCTAAACAGACGACAAGACACTGCTTTGCAAAGTTCCAAAAACAAACTGGCAAACTGGCAAAAGTAAACAAAAAAACAAAACTACTTCAATAAATTCGTCACAAACAAATGAAACCTACCGATATGTTATGTCTTCTTACAAAGTCACGGAGTGTGTGTATCTGTGTTTCGATACACAGACGTTCGGAGAAACACGAACGTCAAGTTCAAGTTAAACGACACCTGTCAAACGGGATTGAGAATTTTAGAGCTTATTTCTTGGCCCTATATTATCTGCTGTGGCTTCTCACATGCCAGAACATACAGACAGACAAAAGCCGCTAGACCACATCACAAACAGAACTCTACAATACACAGGTTTTTGCCCACACACACACACACAAACACCCACACACACAGAGAAGCCGTATATATATATGCATATCTGTATCTATAAATATATAGAGATAGGTGAGAGTGTATTTTTCGCGTGGCTATAAATTGATTCGACCTTTTCACTTTGACAGTAAGAACAACTTACGGGTGCAAGGGAAGCGTTGTGGACAGCGCAGTGGACAGCGCAGTGACATTCTAAAAATAGTAATAGTAACTTAGAACTGAACGGGAAAGCCACACGAAGGAAGGGAGATAAACGCCAAACACTGGAGAAGATAAGGAAGAGTTACTTATAATGGTGAAATGAACACAAAAACGAAAATGAGTTCAGCGCTGCGCGCTGAGAGCACGTGTTGAAATATCTCATCGATGATATTGTGTCCGGGGTGTAGCTGAATACGGTGTCCAAATTTGAAAAAGATCCACCGAGAACTTTGGTGTTGTGATGTGGTGTAGCGGCTATGGTGTGTCGGTATGGGGGCCCGGGTAGCTGAGGTGGAACCAAAATAGCTGAGGTGGAACCAAAATCGGTTCCGCGCTGCGCGCTGAGAGCACGTGTTGAAATATCGACCAGGTTGTGTCGTGTCCCGGGTCTACCTGAATATGCCCACCAAATTTGAAGCAGATCCATCGAGAACTTTGGCCGTGCATCGCGCACAGACAGATACACAGACAGATACACAGACACACAGACACTAGTCGTATATATATATAGATTATTATTATTATTGTTATTACTATTATTTTTATTATGAACAAATCATTTCCTTCGCTGCACTCGCCCACCTGCCGTGTTTCCGCCGGCGGGGCCGAGGTCGCGTGTGTCCCGTGCGCTAGGCTTATAGTTAATGCCACGTTACATTCATATATTCCATGTGTCACCTTAGGTGTATATATTAGATTAGACAGCCAGCCTCTGCCTACCATATCTGAGACGTCCGTCTCTTTTGGGAGGAGGAGGGTGGCCTTTGTAGCTGTGCGAGAGTATGCGAACGACTGTGTATGACAGTGTAAATAGCCTATCCTCTTTTTCTCACCCCCACCCCAGAGGGGGTTACAGAGACACATCTCTGGCCTCCTCACCTGATCCCCTTCCCATGCCTCTGTAGACAGAGGGTGCCATAAAGGCGTTGATGAATAAACCGACATAAAGTCGCAGCCCTGTACATATGTTTTTAACCGGCCAGTATAGGTCCTAGGGAGGACCGGGTTTGCTTTTCGCCAGTTGACTAGCCGCCGAATCCACAAGTACGTAGAGGGTGCCTCAGCTTCTCCACCACGACCCTCCTTGGTCTGACACTCACTCCTTTGCCATGATCAGTCGGATGCCACTTTTCACAATTTTATTCTAAAGTACCAACAAATCAAATCAATTCCCTTCCGGAATAGCAACGTTCCACGTTTCTTGAATACAAAAGCATTTCTGCCTCGGAATGAAAGAATAAATCTCTACAATCGTGTATCTCCTGCAAGGAATTGATTTTAAATCCTGTTCTTCCAGCATTTCCATTACGGAAAGTAAAAGTTTTTTTTTGTTTTTTTGTTTTTTTTTTTTTTTTGTTGCTCATCTTCACCCAGGCACACATCGTAGAGCTTCGGCTCTGATATCTTTGACCCAAATTGCTCTAAGCAGAGAGGTCGTTAAACTGTATTTTCGTCGACGCATCCGGCTTTTCCCCGCGCAAGAATTGCTATATATATAGTGCGGTCTCTCCATCTGTTTCTTACAACTTTGACAAACACTGGAGATCTTCAACTGTTACATCTGGAAAGGGGAAAGAGAACTCCTACGATTGTTACACCTTTACCTGAGCTGAGAGAGGAAATTAGAACCGGTCAGCAACAGAAAAAGCCATAAGAAATCTGTCAGAAAAAGAAGACTGAAAACTGTCGAACGCAGAGGGAGAAGTAGAAAGTACTGGGAAAAGGAGAGAAATACACGACGTAGATAAAGAAGAAGAACAACAAAAAAGACAGAAAAACTCTTTCTTTGACAAAAAAAAAGAAATAAAAAAAAGAACAATAATCAATTTAGGTTTGACAAAAGACGACTATATGATAGCGCAATCTAAAGGCCGGAGAATATTTGCAACCATGGAGATTATAAAAACGACGATTGTTTTATTTATTTCTTGCGCTGCGTTGATTACCGCTTCGCCTGTAGCTGTTGATGGAGGTAATACTAATGTTCTCTTTATTTCATTTTTGTATATATATCCTATTTGTATTATTTTCTGTATAGCTTTATTTGTCTGTCCTTATTCTTTCTCACAAACGATTTCTATTCGAACAGGTGAAAAAAAACTGCAGAAGAAGATAGCAATAAAAATGTACTCATCAAAAAGATGGACGCTCTTAAAAATGTTTGATTGTCCATATTTCTTGTGAGTACATTGTTATTGTTATTGATATTTCTTGTGAGTACATTGTTATTGTTATTGATATTTCTTGTGAGTACATTGTTATTGTTATTGATATTTCTTGTGAGTACATTGTTATTGTTATTGATATTTCTTGTGAGTACATTGTTATTGTTATCGATTTCTATTCGCTTTAGCATTTTGAGAGTGCTTTTGTCGTTACATATTTTGTTGCTGTTGTTATTATAATTATTGTTGTTGTTGTTGTTATTGTTGTTGTTGTTGTTGTTGTTGTTGTTGTTGTTGTTGTTCTTCTTCTTCTTCTTCTTCTTCTCCTTCTTCTTCTTCTTTTAGCCGCGTCTGCGCACTTTAGAAAAAGTTAATGTTGTATGAGATTTGAATGTTGTTGTGTTTGTTACAATCTTGTTTCTTCCTCTTATTTTCCACATAGTTTCTTTTTATCTTATTTTTCATTTCTGCATAAGCCTATATCTCTTTAATACCGCATTCTTCCTTTCTGTTTTATATCCTTGTAACAAGTTTTCTGCGTGCTGCCTTACGTTTTGTGTGTGTTTGTTGCATTCTGTCTTTCTGTTTTATATCCTTGTAACAAGTTTTCTGCGTGTTGCCTTACGTTTTGTGTGTGTTTGTCTGCATTCTGTCTTTCTGTTTTCCGTACTTACTTTGTTTAATCGTTTGTTTGTTTGTTTGTTTGTTTGTTTGTTTGTTTGTTTCTTTCTTTCTTTCTATCTTTCTTTCTTTCTTTCTTTCTTTCTATCTTTCTTTCTTTCTTCTTTCCTTTTCTTTTTTTCTGTCTTGCTCGTCTTTCTATCTTTCTTTACATTGTCTTTTCTATATTGTTTCTTTCTTCGAGTGTGAATGTTTCCTTTTTTTTTTTAATACTTTGTTCAACCTTTCGATGTTTTCTTTTTTGTTATTTCGATGAGATTGCCTCCTTCCCCCCTCTCCTTCTTCCTTTTGTTTCAAGCACTCTTATCTTTTTATAATTTTTTCCCTTTTCCTTTCTTCCTTCCTGTCCTCCTTTCTGTCTTTAACATTTGTCTTTTATTACATTGCTTCAGTTCCAATTACATTCCTCATATTGATTGTTTGATTATGTTTTGATCAATTGATTATTTGATAAGTGAGCTTTACACCTGTTTGACCTACTGATTATTTTCATTTCTTGATTTAAAAATGTTTTCTTTCAATCTAATTAATTTCTTTACTTATTTATAAATAATTAAACATTAACTTTAGTCACTTTAACATTTCTCTTCTTCCAGAAGTGGTCAGCTTGCGACTAATACGTCATCAATCCGATCATCGCGTCAGACGTGACGCAGGAGAATCGTCAATGCCTGATGTATTGGTGATGCAATTTTCTCTTGGGGGTGAAAACGTCATCCTCAGATTGCAACGTTCCCGATACCCGCCCATGTTCTTGGCGGGAAAAGATGGGATAAGGGAGATTACTGGACTTAACGATGTGAGTGTTGTCAATTTTTCTTCTTCTTGTGTGTGTGGGTGTGTGTGTGTGTGTGTGTGTGTGTGTGTGTGTGTGTGTGTGTGTGTGTGTGTGTGTGTGTGTGTGTGTGTGTGTGTGTGTGTGTGTGTGTTTGTTTGCTTGTTTGTTGGGTGTGGTTTGTTTTTGTTTTTTTGTCTGATTGGTTTTGGGTTTGGTTTTGGTTATGAGTAGTTTCTTTTCTTTTCTGTATTAGTCCGTTTTTCTGTTCCTTTCTTTCTTTTTCTTTGGACATACACTTACGGTTGTTCGAGGTGTTATTGAAAAACTAGCAATTTCAGAAAAACAAGAAAACAAGCAAGCAAGCATAATAAGAAAACAAGCAACAAAACGAACAATCAACAAACAAA